>NC_048894.1:6297172-6509080 GCF_011077185.1 Oxyura jamaicensis
GGAAAGGGAAAGGGAAAGGGAAAGGGAAAGGGAAAGGGAAAGGGAAAAGAAACTTGCCTGTAAATATCCATGCTTTTCTCCCAAAATGGAAGTCCACTTCAGGAAGCAGATGTTATTCCTAAAGTGTCGTGTTTACAGTAACATCCAAAAAAGAAAAAAAAAAAAAGGAATGGAGTTTTGACAGATTATTTCTGGCCTCCTACGGTTTAGTTGCAGTCAAATCTGTCAATAAGAAGTGGACAGGGGACTTGAGGGAATATCTGCAGACATCCATTCCAAGGAGATCAAAGGGAGCTTTGCTGATGAATTTACTGTCCTACTGACATATTTTTTTAGAAATCCTAGACACCTGGAGAGGTGTTAAAAAGATGAAAGGGTAAAAAAAAGATCAACAACATGCTGCTCTTCAAAAATTCAACCTATTACATCCTCCAAACCTAGCTTCAACACCTTTTCAAATAACAGAACAAATATTGAAAGAAAAGAAAAAGCTGTAACATATCCATGTGTTTTTATACAATTTACACTTGTTTGTGATGACTTTTTAAAAACAGCTAATGGCCCAGCTAAGCCACCATGTGTTCTCCTCATCCTCTCTGTGCAGCTTCATTCATTTTCATTCTTTCTTTGCAGCATCTTTGCTGTATCATCCATTAGACCATAATCTCTTCAAAGCAGGAATCCTTTCTTAGCATTTGTATGAGCAGGAGAGACCTCAGTCATGACTGAAGCCCCGAGGTGCTATCATGGTACAGATGAAAAAGAAACAAGGAGTGAAGTTTTGTAAGGGAAAGTAAAAAATCAAACCAAGCATCTTAGTATTTTTATTGAATTATAGTGTTAAAGCCTCTGACGTGTTGCATTTGGATAGCATAAACTATCTGTGGCCTGTTTTCTGAACACTTTGCAGGCTCAAAGATGTACAGGAAACAAAAAGCAAAGATACTCAGGGTTAGGTTGCTGTTTTCTATATAGCTTCAAGGAGCTCAGGTGGAGGTGCCCTAAAACCGGCTGGTCTTTATGGGTCCCAGTTTTGGCAAGTTCCTTAAGCACATGCTTAGATTTAAACATGGGAGTAAGATCCTGAAGTTAATGGGGTTAATCAGAGGTTGTGTACACTGGGCGGTGCAAAACATGTCTGTCCTTACCTCACTTTAAAATGTCACAAAGATGAAGCTTTCTGAGGGAAAACATCTCCATCAGTTTTGGTTGGTTTTATTTATTTTATATTTTACTGTTTTTTGTTTGTTTGTTTGTTTGTTTTGTTTTGTTTTTTCAGAAAGGAAAAATAATCACTCCTGACTTGTGCAAACCCTAATGTAAGTGCCTTTCACAGTCATAATCTCATTTTTAAAGAAATATAAATGAGGAAAAAAGAAAAAAGCAAGAACAACAGCAGGCAAACAAAACCAAAAATACAGATCCAGAAAAGACATCTTTATAGGAAATAGTTTTCTGAGCTCTGCTCATGCCAACAAGTACTGCCTTGTGCATACTGTCCCTAGTTCATAGGTCTGACCATCCCTAGCTTATATTAATAAGACCCAGACCCTCAAAAATAATGCAATTTAAAAATATTTTATCTCAAAGACAGTGACGGTGGAGCAGTTAAGGCCCTTAGTAGGAGCCAAGTTCCCTCCCTACCTGGGGTGCTGGAATATGATTCCACCTGCCCCAGGTAAATGTCTTGAAAATGTCCCCATTTCAGGAATACAAGTTTTGTCAGTCAAAAGATGCTTATTCTGCAGTCTGTTGGCAAGGGGCAAAGACATCTGGGGGTCCTGGGCTGCTTTCAGGCATAGTTATGCCTTGATATTAAATGATATTCCATAAAAACACACAATGACTGCATGAATACATGAACAGGAACACAAGCTTCAGTGGTATGATTTATTTTTATTTTTATTTTTTTCCAGCTGAACTGTGAAAAAGGAAGAAAAAGACAGGAGCAATATAGAAGTGGTGAAGCAAAAAGGAAAATTTAGCCCCATTTCTCTACCATTTACATGAAAGATTCAAGGAGTAAGTTGCTTTGCGTCAGTAGAGGAGGATTTGGGGGATACTTTAGCCTCAGTGTCAATGGTCTGAGACACGCAGCTGAAATTCACACACAGCTCATCCTACTGCTGCTTAACTGACAATACAAAAGATGCCATCTCTACTAAAGGAAGAACCCAAAGCTTAGATTTTCAGGAAATTGGTAGGCAAAGCTGTGGGAGGAATAAAAATAAAATTAAAAAAAAAAAAAAAAAAAAAAAAAAAAGAATAAATCCTAAATTGGTTGGTGGATGTGGTAATGCAAGGGCTGAACTTCCTGAAAGCCATGCTGGAAATCATAGTCACTTTTCCCCAGGCTGAGCTCAAGCCTGTATGGTCTGTCCTGTGAAAAGTAGATGAGAAATCCAAAAATAAAATAGCTGACAGCAAGTTGCGATCAGTACACTATACATATGTAAATCATTGCTGACCCTGAGAAGAGCTGCCTCCGCATTATGATAAGGTCTGAAACCTGATTGAAATTTTTCATAAAGGGCATTATTTTGGAGGTGATCCTTAAATGAGCAGAGAAGGAAAATCATCAGTCTCTTTCCTCAATAGTCAGAAAAATAGGTTACGGATGAGAGGGACTTTAACCAAATGAGTTTCTTTAGAATTCAGCCACTGGATTTTCTATCTCTCAGAGTCCTCTTTAATGACAGAATAGTTCTGGGACACAATTATATAATTATTATTGTACTGATAATGTGCCGGCATTTCCTAATGTTACCACCACTGCTGCTCTAATCTAGCTGATAAAGGCCTTTCACAATACAATATTAATTATACCAGTGTATGCTGGATGCAGTGTTGCATCACTGTCCCTTACTGGGTCCTTTTAGCATCAGCAAGAAGATGGAACAGAACAGCACCAGCCATCCCTACAACACATGCATTCAGGCTGCTCGCATTTTTCCTTATTAATAAAGAAGGCTGAAACAACAGAAAGAAACAGAGTTCTTCCTACATTTGTCAGTCACAAAAGGTTTTTTTCTATTTTTTTTTAAAGAAGGGAGAGGATTTTCCCTAAATTGAAAGCCAGAACAATTCCTGCTTGCTGTGAACGTGCCAGGCAGACAGCTGGAAGGGCTTCCTCTGCTCTACATGTGAAGGGTGCTCCTGCAGCTCGGAGGAGAAAGGGGAAAGCTCGGTGTTCAGAGATGCTCTGCTTACACTGGTGCCTCTGCACTTCAGTTGCTCAGAGATATTCAAATCAGACCCATCTTCAGAAAATGGCTTTCACTTCACTCCTATTACTGCAAATCTGTGGTTCAGCAGTCTCCTTGCAGTTTTCCCAGCACCCCTGCCTATCTGAAAGGCAGCAGATGTTTTGGCAGCAGCATGCTCCCTCGGAAGGACAGTCAGGACAGGCTTCTGGGTTTCCCTTGCTGTGGTTGTGCTGCTCTCCGTGCTGGGCTAAGTGTCCCTCAACAGCTGTGGACTTTACCTATTCCTTTTCAAAAGTCCAATACATGCAGTGGGATGGGTCATTTTGCCCAGGAAAGACTGGCCAAGTACCAAAGGTCACATTCTGCAGTCTCTAACCAGCGACTCTTGTTGCATGGCCTCTTAGAGTCACCCAGAAATCCCCAAAATGCATAAAGTTCATCCCCTCCCATCTCAACCCCTCTCATTGTTGCCTTGTTGCTCCAAGGAGAAGAAAGGGAGAAGCAAATCTTTCACCTGGCTGAGCTATGCTAACTGCTATTTTTTTTTTCTCCCAGTTCCATCTTAACTTACAAGACCTCAGAGGGGGAGAAGATGGAGGATATCTGAGAGGGAACTACGCTAGGTGCAGAGGAAGAAGGATATCTTTATTTCTTCACTTGCTGTCATGTTCTGAAAATGCTCTTTTGAAGGAGCTTTATCTTCCACCTCAGGCACTGGTAAATGTTTCTGCGTGCTGTCCCTCTGAGTGTGTGTACACTGTGCTAAGTAAGTCATCCTTCCTAAATTAGCTTTGTAGCTTCCCCCCCAACACCTCTCCAGGTACATCTTCTTCCTTCCCATCTCCCACCTACAAAGAAAGAACGTTCCTGATTTAGTCGTCTCTGTGTTTCTGCCTGTGGGAGTGTTTGTGGAGCTCACAAATGGAAAGTACGACTCCAGGGCGTGAGCACTCGTACATCTCCTCTACTTTGGGGCCAAGGCTGCTGGAGGGGAAGGAAGGAGGGTTGGTTTTGGGTTCAGCTGGGGGCAGGCAGGTCTGAACGTTATCTCCTACTCAGGATAAGAGCAGTGAGATCTGTTGGACACATGGAGCTTCCCTCAGCTTCCCAGAAAGACTGAGAGTCCCTAGCCCCTTCTGTCCCCTGCTTTAGCTCTAGTCACAGTCTTGCTTGTCCTCAGAAAGACCAGGCACTCTTGGCCTATAAATTCTACCCATGTTTGCAATGTTGGTATTCTCTAGAAAGACCCTTCTTTCTTCATCTATTTAGGGCAATAGTCACCCAGGGATACACACAGGGGAGGCCAAGGATTCTGCCTGCACCAGCAGTCCCCGCCAGCTACATGTGCACATGCATGTATGGTGGACCTGTGCTCTCCACCGCAAGATTCATGAAGCTTAACACCCACCTGCAGACCACGTTCATGCCATGAACACTCTGAACTGTTACCCAGACCTGCTCAATATTTTGATCACTATTTAACTCTATTTTTCAACTTTTTGCCAAGCCATAGGGAAATGTGCAGTGGGAAGCTCACACTGCATTATTTGTGGTGAAGAAATCCTTCTGGTAACCCCCATACAAGCAGACCAAGTCTTCATCTCTGCCTTAGCTGATGCTGTAAAGAATCATTTCCAGACACCACCAGAGTGAGAAATGTACCTTCCTTCAGACAGGAACTGGACACACAGTCTATGAATTTATATGGGGAATGAAAAGGAAAAACTTCCAAATAACCTGTTCACTGTAAAACGACTTGAAGAATTTTCAGATGAAAGCATTTCAAGGTGGAACATAGCTTACCATTAGTTTTTTATAACAACTAGCAGTGGGTTAGTAGACATTTAACACCCACAGGAATTTAAAGGCGTAGTTTTATCTGCTGAAAGAAACTTGTACTATTCTACAAGTATGATCGAAGCAGATTGAAATTTATAGGATGAAGGAAGCAAGCTATTTGAATTGGATCAAAATCACCTAAAAGTTCCAAAGAGTTGTACATACAAAGTTCAGATCTTTGATGCTTTGTGTCAAATAATATGAGACTGGAGTCTGGACAGAATTCCTTTTTTTAAAATTCAATATTTTGTTCACAAATGTAACTAAAGCTGGCGTATGTAATCTGGTAATATAGTCACCTCACATTAGTTTAAGATGCTTTATAAATAAATAAATAAAAAGAACTTGACTATCAAACAACTATTGCTTCTAGACAAATCCTCATCAGATTCAGTCCCCATTACACATCATATGTAAGAACCTTAGAGCTCCTTTTACCCTGGCTTCAGGTAACTACCCAGACTCTAATTGTGAGACTGCTTCATTTATTACCTCCAGTTAGACATATTAAGCACATTGCTATTCTCATTAACAAACAGTGGTTTCCCTGTACATTACTTCAACGACCAACTATTTTTATAATTACCTTGCAAATTTTAGCTTGAAGTAACATTCTCCTGTCTTAAGCTGTTTTAACAAATTCAACACCTTGAGCTTGATCCAAGTGAAAATCCAATGAAATCAGTGGAGAGGCTTTTCTAGACTTCAAGGGATTTTGGAGCAGTTCCTATACATACGCCATAATTTGTACATAGAAATGTGGATATTTGTAATCTCATCCTTGGATGAACAATGTCAGTGTTAGGGAAGCTAACTCTGCATACTACTAATCCAAGCCAATGCTTTTCATTAAAATGTCCTGCTTTCCATTTTGTACAACTCTTCAAACTTCTGGTCGTATAAGAAAATGTTTTCCATTTCCAACTAAATGTTGCCTCAGGTTTATTCCTTTCAATATAATCAAAAGCAGTCCAGACTTTTCTGAGAACACACCTGGGTGAACAGGGGAAAATAGTCCAGCTTGCTAAAATTAAATATTGGCACCTTTTTAAAAAATTATTATTTTATTTTATTTTTTATTTTTTCCAACACTGTATACCACCCCTTTCCTTGGGAAGAAAGACTCACACTTGGGAAGAAAGGTGGCATTTCTGATAGCATCTTTTCCATTCTGTAATTGCTTGTGATTTTTACATATCCTCTTTCCTCTTGTTTCTTGTTTCTGTGTTCTAATCTCTGCCTGTAGCACTGTAGATTTTAGAAGAGAAAGAACTCTCAGTCAAGAATCTCTTCTTTTTGCTTTGCGCTAAATTTATCTAACTTCTGCTTTGTATTTTGGTCAGGGTGGACCACTGACCTGGCATATGCTGTGATACTGTGTCCTGGAGCAGCAGCCCAGGCTATATAGCATGTAAAGCCATCTTCCTAAAAGCCTGTGAATGCTCTGAATCCCCTTCCCTTCCCAGGAGTGTGCTGTATGTTTTGAGAAGCACTTACCTTGCTGTTATTTTGATATTTCTCCCAAAACCTGAATCTGCCATTCCTCTGGATCTGCTTGTCTGGAGAAAGCAGAAAGCAAAATCTCTGGAGAGCTGCATTTGAGATTGCTAAAGAGCAAACAACATATTTTGAAGGCTTTTTAGTTCTGGTCTGGATATTGTTCAGGCATTTTTTTCTGTACTTGTGTGGTAACTTGGCTATCATTACCTGTCCTGTGTCAGGTCTTCACATCAATAGAGTTAGCCATGACTATATGTTTTCATGTACCATAAGGTGGCTGGACAGACAGAGCATTGTGACAGGGCAAACAAGAAGTGACCAAAGGATGACATTTTGCCTTATTGCCCAGTTAAGGCCAATAGCACCTCAGCAGAAAATATGGGACCCTCACAGACACGTGCAGTGTCATAGGACTGTGATGGAGAGGCAGATGGTTATGGAGCTGCATGGACATTCATGCTACTCCAGCTAAGATGAATCCAGTTTCTGAAGCAGCTTGTTTGAAAACCGATCATCTGTTCATTGCACCGCAGTTTCCGGAACAGCATTCAGATGCTAAGGATTACAGAGGTTCAGCAGGATTTTTGCAACTCATATTTTTATCCCACTTGTAAATTATCACAGAAAAGCTCGAGGGAGTAGGATATCTCTGATGCCGTGACCAACACTCCTCATCTCTATAAGCTCCACATCCACCAGTGAGCCCTTGCTGAGCTGACAGTCCGAGCAGTACAACTGTATCATTACTTCTATACCAATCAATTACTTTGCAAAGCATACAGAGAGTGTACAGCTCTATATAAAGCCAAACTCTTCCCTGCTGTGCGGTGCTGAATATGTCAAAAGAAAGAAAGAAAAAAAAAGAAAAAGATAAGAGAATTCTACTATAACTGCAAAAATGTTTATTGTTGTTACCATTGCACAGCTCTGTGCCCAATGGAAGACAATTCCTCTCTCATTAAGTCATGATGAATGATAGATATGGCCAGCGGCTAAGACTAGTTCTTAGATTAAATGTTGTGAGAAATGTCTCTCTACCACCAGGCAGGTGAGATCATTTCTTTTTCCCATTATACCGGTTTCTTCTCTCTGTTTTTGAGTAACACAGCATGACTTGATAGTTTCTGCCTCTAAACTATTGACGTATGTTTGCTTTGAGAGGGGCCTCCTAAAGTGTGAAGAATGGGCCAAAGAGCTCCTAACTACTCACAGTGAGTGTGGCCATTAGGCTGGAGCTGCTGTAGTGCTTAACCCTTTGCCAGGTGTTAAAGAATTAGGTCCACCAGGTCTTGTCAGATTTTCCTCTGGAGAGGCAGGAAGGTGGCTTTCCTGCTCTCTGTTCTGATCAGCTGCGGTCTCTCTTGATGTCTATATGTTCTTGAAGTATTTGCCTGTCCCACTTCAGAGCTTGTCTTTGCACATCTTCAGGTGTAAAGAACTACCTGTAGCCTCTCTATTGGAGAGGACTACAACCCTTCTTTATTGAAGAAGTCACTTGGGAGGGTTTAGTGGACTGATAGTAAGAACAGAATTTTGTTCCTGGAACTGTTCCTGATTGATTTTGACCAAGAGAAAGGTGCTTTGTCGCAGTACTCCTCACATTGTTCATTCAGACCCTGACTCTACACAGTTTTCTATGTACATCAAGTTTCTACATGCAAAATTGAGCAAAGATGTATCATTTTGGATCAAGGTCTTAAGATTACAAGGGAATACACAGAAAATCAGAAGAGGGCTCGGGAAGAAGCCCAAATGCTGTCCCCTTAGCCACCCATGTGTTAATTGTTACCTTGCTCCCTGTCTTGGTGGTAGTGTCCAGTCAGACCTTAACAGATAGAAGTCCTATGATTTTTTTTTTCTTTTTCATTCTTAGTTGGGAAAAAAATAATAATAATAAAAAGAAAATCCTGTGTGCCATGAGCCTTTCTCCATGTGCCAGCTCCTTGCACTTTACTAGCAAGCAGGGCTTTTATTCCTATTTCAAGATGAGATAAGGAAAGAGAGAGTGGTATGCAAAGCAGAGTTTGGAAACTCTGGGTGTCTGACTTGGAGGTGTTAGCATGGATTGTTTGCAAGTGACGAAACAGAGTTGGAGGATAAAGGACAGATTCTGAAGCTTTGTGTTATTTGAAGAAAACAACCATTCAATTAAAAATACCTTGCAATCCCTTGGAGAGAGATGTGAGTTGCAGAACTTTGGTCTGGATCTCAAACTCTCCAACAGTTCCAGGATATTTATTCCTGTTCAGAATTTTGGCTTAGATCATTGGAGGGAAGATTCAGCCATGAATTTTGGATCTAAATTCAGACTGTGCTATCATAAATCCAAAAGAACTGGACGTTCTCATCCAGAAATTCATTTTTTCCTTTAAAATGTGATTCACTCAGCATGACTAAGGGCATGTCTACATGGATGGACGAAAAACTTCTTCCCACTCACCCCACTAGCCAGCTCTTTTCCAAGGGTTATATAGTCACCTTGGCTTGGTGCTACATGTGGCTTATTAAGAGTACTACCAGAGAGAGGCCTCACAGTAACTGCTGCAAAGTGGACAATTTTCTCCTTTTAGATCTGACATTAATATTCAGTAATTAGAGGATTGCTTTTCAAGAATTTGACAAAAAAAAATAATCTGGATTATGTGCATGTATATATGTGTGTTTTCATATAAATACAAACAAAACAACAAAAAAAAATCCCTTTAATGTATGCCTCAGCTGTGATCCTATAAGATTCCTGCCTATTTGGATGGGACTATTTCCACATAAAAGTGCTTTGTTGGATCAGGGCCACTGCCAGGAAAGTAGAATGTATTTCCTATATTATTCTGATTACAGAGCAAAGAGGATTATAATTAATATCTGCATTGCATTCCGCCTTCTTCAATCTGCAGTAAAAACAAAGCTCTAGTAGAAGTGCCTACATGCTTTTTTGAGAGTGCTTTACCTATTAGATGCTTAGTAAATCTCTTGTTAACACCATAAAGGTCAGATATAAAGACAGAAGGAATGTATATATAGAAGACATCACTACCCATAAGTGAATTTTCACACTTTAAATAGAAACTTTTCAATGTAAAGAGAGAGTACCAGTCACTTAAGAAAAAGAGATCTTAGAAAAAAACACATAAAGCTCTTATTTTCATCTCTGATATCAGTGTGCATAGGATTACATCAAAGGTGGTGGGCAGGGTATCCTAAAAGAAACAGAGAAAGTCTCTGACTTGAATTACAGCCATTTCATTTTCCTAGCAAGAAATTTCAAAATAATTTAATTCACCAGCTCAATACCTGTGAATCTTAGCAAAAGATCACATATTAAGTCATTAACTCATAAACTGATTTTAGTCATTTACAAAAGGGTCTAGTTAGCTCAAATCCTGCCTTAAATGGGACCTAAATACTTGAAGTTCATCTGAAGTCCCAAACAGCCGGTGTGTATGCCAATCTGCCTTGCTTGGGGGTGCCTAAATCTACTAAACCCAAAATATCCTTGGTTGTGTAGCTGTTTTCACTCACCCATCACGACATGTCCTTAATTTGGAAGACAGTGATCATTTCAATGCAAGGAGATGGTACTAAGGATGTTACATGTGACTACAGCTGCAGTAAAGATGGCAGTCTGGTGTGGTGGAGGTGTCACTGGTCTCTGGCCCATTTCTGTGGTGGTTATGGCATCCACAGTGGGATGCCATAACTTCTGTCTGCTCACTGCAGGAGAGACTGACTAATCTCCCTCTCATTTATCTCCTGAGGTCCTTAACCAGCAGGCCATGAGATAGCCTAGAAGTGCCTGCTCTTCAACTCTTCTCTTGCAGCTGTGCTATTTCTGCAGGCAGGAGAGCAAGAGTTTACAGGAGAGAAAAGAAGACGAAAGATTAATACCATGGACTAGATAAGTAGGAAAGGAGTAGCAGCTGGTCAAGAGAAAAGACTAGGCTTTAGGTCCCATACTTTTTCACTTAACCCAATGACCAACATTGCTATTGTCACCACCACACCTCATCTGCTTTTTTTTTTTTTCATTTTTATTTTATATTTTTTCAGACTTCTGGCTTATCATTGCCTCCTGGTATTGTCAGGCAAACAGGCAAAAGCAGACAGAATTATCCCCTGGACATAGGTATGATCCAGGGAAAATCTCCTGAGTATGGAAAAAGAAAGTACCAAAATTACCCAGAATGTCCCTAATCTGAAGGTCTTCAGAAGGGTCAAATTCTATTGTAGGAAAAAGTACTTAGGTACATTAGGCAATCTGGACTGCATCACCTCCATCCTCCTTCAAGATGGAGCACACAAAATCCAATGAAATAGCATACAAATCAAGCAGCTAAGTGTGGTCAAAAGTGTTCCACCCTACTATTAAATGCTAGGAGAGAGGAAACGTGCATCTGCTTCATGTGTATTCTTCATGTAAGAACAACAGCACAGGGAACGAACAGAGTGTTAAGGAAGAATTCTACACAACAGAGAAGCCATCATCCCCTATTATTTTCCTCTTTTTTATCATTCAAAAGCAGGAAGCAGAATATCAGACTCCCATCTTATCAGTGCCACTGGGCACTGGAGGAAGTTGTTTTCCCTTCTTTACTCAAACAGGGCAATAGTCTCTGCAAGGTTTTGAGAAAGTTCCCAGAACTGAGTCTAAAACTGAGCGATCTTGATGTTAATTATGCAACATCAAGCATTTTCATAGTGAGAGAACACCAGGTTCGAAAGGGCTTTGTAGCAGAGAAATGTTATCAGCTAGATTTGGTGCCTGTAGGTTGAACTAATTTTAAATAGATAAATGGCCCTGCTCCTTTCTTTTCCTTTCCTGAAAGCCAAAAAATGTAGAAATTTATCAGAATATCAAGGATAAAGAAAGATTCTCCATAGACTGAGTTATCCAGGTAGAAAGTAGATGTGCTTCTGGAAAGAATTTTTAGCTGGATATACCACCCAGGATTGGTATGGTAACCATGTGATTTTTTAATATTTTTTTCCTTAGCTGTTCTGAGGGTTTTCTGCCCTTAAAATTAATAATATTTCGTCTCAACTTCTCTAGTCACTGAAGGTTCAACAGTCTTATAAAGATAAAGCTAATTCCAGTTGATTTTGTCTAGGCTTTAGAGGTCTGCCAGTGGAAACAAATATTTGAAAGTGTTGGTCTTACCTTAAAGTAAACTTCACAGTATACCTAGGCTGAAAGGTCATGATTTGTTTTGGGAGGGCCACTACAACATTATTTTTCCTTTATTTTAACTTATGTAAATATTTTCCTCATTCCCAATGGAAAAGTATTTAAAAGTCTTTTTTTTTTTTTTTTTTTTTTTTTAATTTCATTTAGGAAAATAGTATATTTAGAATTGTTTCAAAACAAAATTGCTATTTATAATTTAATTTGGTTGCTTTTGTCTTATTTCATGACAACTCATTAGCAGCAGTGGCTTATACCTGTCATATAGTGGGGTCACAGAACAATTATCAAAGTGTGTATTTGTGTCTTTACAGCCCTGAAAAGCACTTGTGATTTAATATTGATTGAGGCATCTTATTTAGCAGCCTAGGCTCTTGGAGTTGTAAAAAAATAGCTTTATACTTTGAATAAGGAGTGAAGATGAGAATTCAATGTACTAATTAGAATAGTGACTAGTTTCTGTTTCTTTGAAAAGATTCCTGAGTACCACAATAAACAATACAGAAGAGGTATGTTTTTTTCCTAATTATTTGAAGTGTATAAATTGTGCTTCTCTCTCCTGAGTATCTTGGTGGAGCAGCTCTGTTTTCCCCATTGGCTGTGAGCAAGTCACTCTAAGCGTGGGAGGGAGCTTCACCCCAGTGCAACAAGCTGAAGACAAATAAATACTCAGGATGTATTCCTCTGGATGCCAAGCTTCCTGCTGTGTATACAATAGGATTTTCTCTTGGCTCTGCCCATAGGTCTTAGCCCTGCTATTCACACAGCCACATTTTGATCCTTTCATAGGGAAGTCCCAGAAAACAGCTATCTGGGGAGATGCTGGAGATTTGGGGACATTCAGATAGTTTTGCTGAAGTCCAGCCTACAACTACGAGGTCAAACAAACCCCTCATTTCCTCAAATCATTTCTTTCATGCACGGTTTATTCCTGTTTCACATGTTAACCAAGATTTCCTATTTCCACCAGGAGCAGAATTAAACCATTGAACTGAAATCCACTGAGGCTGCTCCTCTGGGGATGATTAATCTCATTCCTGAATTTAGATATGTGTTGAAACCTGGACAGCTGCTAACATGAGAGGGAGAGATGAGGTATAGACGTTGGGCTTGGCCAACTTTGGGAAGATTATTTTGGACCTGGTTAGCTCTGTGCAAGCCCTGATCTGACTCTGATCATCCAGAGCTCAGGGTCCTGTAGGTCCATGGTTCTGCTTTGATTCTGCTTTAGTTCGCATACACCTTTGAGGAAAAATTAACAATGTCATCACAATTCCCATACTGGTCATGATAAGAGACAAGACAGTGGTTTGTGGGCCCTTAATCTGACCCAGTGGGTTTCTATACTATGCTGCAAGCTGCATGCATAATAATATGCACAGAGAATACTAAAAATATACTGCTACTGATAAAATACAGCGTTTTTGTCAGGATTTTCCTTGCATCTTACCTTCCCCCCTTCCCATAAAAAAGAATTGGCAGCAGAATGAAAATCAAGATTCAGTGTTTATCTTCAGAATGCATATGGTTTAGGTAGCTCCAATGTGACCTTCTACTCAGGTCTGACCTATGAAGAACGCAGCTAAATTATGTATAATGGTTTTGTGATGAAATGCAATGCCAATTATAGGAGTGAGATGAGGCCATAAACATACTGCACATAAAAATCAGAGAAGGAACTTAAATCCCAGTCCCAGAACCAAAAGATTAGTGTTCTAACCACTGACTGTAGTCAAAGCTTCCTTGTGGAAATTAAGGTTAAATTTCCTCTTGCATTCCCGCTGTGTGGTCAGAACAGTAATTTAAATGCTTTCAATAATATGGAGGTTAGAGTTTTCATCCTTTTTCTTTAGGAGGTTTTCTACATTTAGTACAATATTTTTTAATCAAAATTCAAGCAGTTTGCTTGTAAGGCTAAAAATGGATAATGACTTTTCGGTCAATTGCTTTTGACTGTCAATATGAAGCCTGCATTACCATTCCACAATATCATTAAACAATCAATAGCAATTAGTGTCTAGTCAAGCCTGGTGTTTTAATCATTTAAATCAAAATGCCCATAATTGTTATTGTATGTAAATATTTGAAGATGTTTATGGTGGAGATGAATTTTACCCGTCCAGCCAACAGAACTAGAACTGGTGAGCACAAAGACAGGCTCCGAGCCTCACGTCCCCTCCTGCTGAAACAGGGGCAAGAAGGAATGGGAACTTTCCACAACTGGGGCACAACCCTGTGCTAACAAGGGCAATATGGGTTTGGTGGTGGGCGACCACTGCGTGTTGGGAGTCTGAGCTTTGTTTTACCTTATTTCATAGATAACCCGAAAGTCCAGGGACTGCACAGTGCATTCTGGCCACAGGCTGATTTTTCTCTCAGTATCACAGACTATCTCAAACTATTTACACACAGAAGAGCCCCTTGCTCACTGACATCATTATTTCACACCAAAACTGGAACTCATGGCACTGGTACTGACGTATTCTGTATCTCAGCTTACACAGGGCATTCTCTGTATTCGTTCTCCAGAGCATGTAAGAGGATTTCCTAGTTAAGGACATTCTGCTGGCAGTTTTGTGCGTGTAGCAGTGTAATGTAAGCAATGACAGAATGGCTCTTCCCACTGCTGGCTTTAGCCACAACGGTAGCAGCTGGGCACAGTGAGCTATATGCAGTGCTGGTACAAAACTGACTGAGGTCAGGCAGAGAATGAATTTGTCCTATTAAACAGACCAGGAATCTTACTGAGGAACAGCATGTGAATTGTTTTTTAAAGGAGCAGGCTACTCTCACAAGCACGGATGCAGGAGCAGACCATGTGTCTCCCAGCCTGCCACATTCGTGCTTGTAAGTACAAGTCACCAGTTCATTTGGCCTAATCCATCACCTATTCTCCTCCACAGAGCTACTCTTCATTGCTGTGGGAGGGATTTGCCGTGACTAGAGATTGTTCAGGGTCCCCGGTCTTATTTCAGAAGCCATATGGGAAATAGTTGCAGGAGAAGTTTCTTGGATTTGCTACTGTTGATAATCTCAGATGGTTCAAAAGGCATTAGTAGGGAATTGGCTGGACATAGAGAAGTTTTGAAGAGGGATACATCACCCATAATGCTCCTATTCCGGGTTTAGTAGGGCACATTGTTTCAAAGTAGCACAATCAATGCTAGCATTAAAAGGCAAAAAGATAAATAAGGCAACAGTGAACCCAGCAGAAAATGACCTAGGAAAAATGTAAACCCTGTTAGCCCATCGCTTGAGCTGACATGCAACCAGAGCCGTGCCATGAAGATGAACCAAGCTGCTCCCCCCAGGCAGTACATTCATTTTCCAGCTAATACAAGGAATAGAGATTAAGAGAGTGCTGAGGGAACATTAAAAAACCCTGTGTCATACAGGTCAGTTCAGAATATGGAAATAGAGAATCAATTTTCTTTGGATTCAAGTCCCAGACATCTAAATATTTTAAACCAGCTACTTGGCATTCCAAGTCACCACTGATAGTTTATTGTCCTGGTTACTAATCCATCCCTCATCTCAGGAAAGTCTTGGAAAAATGCTTAACAATAAGCTCAACTAGTCCCAACTAAGTCAATGTGTTCAGGAGGCTGAGCCCTTGCAGGAACCTTCCTTAGACCTCCTGGATATTTTGTCTGTAGCAGATATCTACCTAAAAAAAAAATATATATATTAAAAATAGCTCTAGATAAATGATAAAGCAAAACCCAGAAAACAGTTTTCACCCATGTCCATCACAGCAAAGCGTTTAGCAGGATGAAGCAATATAAGCCATGGGGAAGTGGTGGCAGAAGGACATTTTGTATTTGTCATTTAAACACAATGCCATCCCCATGGCTCAGATGTCCCTCATGTCACACAGACATTTTCTAGGGTGTCTTTCTCTTGCCATTTGAATAATTGTCCCATTGTTAGGGCTGACATTGTTGGGAGTAATTTGGTCCTGATTGCTTGAGAAACCCAGTTTTGCTCTTCAGGGTATTCTGGGAGGTCTGAAAAACCTATTTCCTGCCTAGTGTGAATGACCAGTGACTATCCGGAAGCCTAACATTCACAACCAGCAGGGAACCTCTACAAAATTGGGATTCCCAGCTCTCCCATTACATACAATTTCTCCTGGGTTTGGTAGTTCATGAACAATCAGGTTTTAAATGTCACTTTCTTCAGGCTATTTTCTTGTGTAAACTGCATCCTGAAATAGGTTCAGCAGAACCTATGCAAAATATCAAAGCAAGCCTCCTACACCCTTGAAGTGTTAACAGCAGAGCCTGCATTCAGACTGTGAGCCTAACAAATTTCCAAAATACCAACCAAGGGATGCTGCTGCACCAGGCTCTGATGCCCCAAAAAGAGACGTCTGGGAAAAAGAATAAATGAGTAAACAAATAAATAAATAATACATTTGCACAACAATGCTTTGTGTATCTAAATGATCTTTTGGAAGCTTTGGCATAGTTGCAAATAGGAACTTGCTTCCTTGAATCTCACGATCCTATTATGTTGTGACTAAGCTAACAGTGACATTCATTAGATTCATGGACCAAAGGCAAAAGAAAACCTGGTTAAAGAGTTGTTCCCCACCTCCCAGTCCTGCAAGCAAAGAGTTTTTCCACTTTCTTTTTGTCCTCTCCTTCCCCAACCCTCTCCTTCTATTGCTCTGCAGCATGTGCAGTATCTCTTCACCAGTTCAGCATCTGGGTGTATCAGAAATGAACCTGGAAGACTGTTGAAT
Source organism: Oxyura jamaicensis (assembly GCF_011077185.1). Classification (NCBI taxonomy): domain Eukaryota; kingdom Metazoa; phylum Chordata; class Aves; order Anseriformes; family Anatidae; genus Oxyura; species Oxyura jamaicensis. The sequence continues at coordinate 6,313,644 of NC_048894.1, forward strand.
TCCTCTCAAAATTAGTTCCCTAATAGACATTTCAGCTAAAATTTTTCATCTGGTTCCAGTCAGCATCCAGGTTTTAAAAAAGACAAGCCAGCAGTGCTGGACAATCAGTTCTCAAAGCTAAAGGCTCTCCAATAACATGCCAGTGGAGGAAGAATTTTAATAGAACCCACAGGAATTTAGAGACTACATTTTTTTGCTTATATCCATTTTTTTTATTATTTTTTTTTTTTTGAAAGACAGGTTTTCCCTTCTGGTGAACTCAAGCAACAGGCAATTTCAATTCATCTCTCGAGGAGCTCAGCTATTCAAACTAATGGCCCAGTTGCACATACACTATTTTATTTTCCAGCTAAAAACACCTTCCAGTTCCAAGCCAGCCCATGGGGTGATGTGGAAGGTTTCCAGCAGTGTTATCACTCTTAATTTTGGGACACCCCTACCTTAAAAAATGTAAAAGTAATGCAGCAGGACTGACATATGCTGCCACAACCAATTTCCCCATCACTCTGCTGAAGAGAGCTGACATTCCTGCGAGCAAACTGCTCCCATGTGGTGTGAGGTCAGGGACTGCATCCACCAGAAAGCAGGGGGAGGAGGAGACCTGAAGATCCTCTAAGCTGGAGAAAAGACGTAATGAAAGATCTTCAGCTTTTTTCTAATATAAAACAGCTCTGCAAAACTAGAGAAGTGGCTGTGGGAAGCAATCAAATATCTGCTCTTTATCCCATCCCAGCACTGCTAAATGGTGAGAAACTTGGCAGAGGGCCCACACTTTTACTTATCTCCTAAGTCTAAAATCATGCTTTTTTTTTTTCTTTTTTTCTTTTTTTCTTTTTTTCTTTTTTTCTTTTTTTCCTTAATTCTATGCTAAGCGTTGCACATAGAAGGGAAAACACTGCTTTAGATGTGAAACCGGCAGCAGAGTCTGCGGCATTCGGGTGTTTTATTCCATCAAAATGAGCTTTTCTTCCAAGGTGAAGTGTACAATGTAACATTACTTAATTGCCCGCGCTGCTTGGTGGATGCTGACATATATTGTGGAAATGTTAACTGCTTTACATTTCAATGCATTCCCTCTCCCAAGCCCTTCTCCTCCGCTGCTTTGCTAGGATGCTGCTGGCCAGCTGCCAGATGGGAAGCTTATTTTTCACTGGTGATCATAACTCTGGCTGCTTGTAGCAAATAACGCAACGCGCGGCGTTAGGAGGTTTACACAGGAAGCCCTGCTGTGCTGCCTTAATTGGGATCACTCTTCTAGCAACAGAGTAAAAAGGTATTAAGTTAAGATAAATGAACTGCTTATTGGAAACTACAAATGTCTCTCTGCATCAAGTTCACAGATAGGGAAAACGAATGCCGCTCCTCTCCTCTTTCCTCCAGGCTCCTCCTTCCATCCTAGCAGCTCCCCAGCTGGACATTCCTCCCCTCCAGCCTAGCAATGCTGCTTTTATAGCCCCCACCGAGGCTGCCTGGATATGTCCACCCTAAAGACCAGATGGCATCCTACGGCCAGCTCGGTTTTCCCTTGTTCTCGATGGCCTGCTGCCCTTACAGAGTCAAACCACGGGGCTTTTCTCCAACCTCACATGCATCTGGCCTCTGGCTCTTTTATAGCGCTGCTCTCCAGAGGCCATCCTCGCTGCATGGCTTGAAACTCAAAATGCAAACCACAGGTCCGTGAAAAGACAGCAGTAAACATTTACATTGTGTGGCTCCAATGAGGGTACGAGATACAGAGAGGAGTCTGAGGTTGCTGCAGCCAGGACCAAGTTTTGTCCCCGTGCTGTGAGGATGCTGACTCCAGAGATGCACAAGGCACATCCCATCAATCCTTCATCTTGTCATTTCATTGTCTGCTAGGTCTAGGCAAATTGGATCCAGGGGTCTGGCTAGTTTTCAAGGGTGACTTGAGTAAGACACATTTACTCAACCTGGCAGAGAGGAGAACTTTTACATAAATGTAATGGTCCAGCAATTAGTGCCTGCAAGAGGTGCTGTGAGCTCTGAAAGGACCAGCTGAGGTCTGAAAGGACAGCACAACGAGGCAGAGTCTACCTGAGGAAATGCAAGTTTCCAAATTCTCCCATCCAGATCAAAAATAGCTAAGAAGCTCATAGCTACTGATTCCCCCAATGGTGACTCAGTTTCATTTCTTTAAGCAAGGTCTGCTTCAGGTCTCTCTCACCCTCCCAGCAAGCTGATCCAAATGTGCACTTGACTGAATCCATGCTGACACAGGGAGGTAACATCTGAAACCTTGACTCATCACCCATGCAGTTCATTGTCCCTCCTGGAGCTAAGAAACACAGGAAATGAAGAAATCCTGCTGGCATTATTATTGAAATGCCAACACATTGCTTCATTCTCAGAATTGTAGCAAGACAAAAAACGAATAGGCCAGATTTGTCTGATTTGGATCTAATCACAGATACGTTCTGTAAATTGGACATCTGGTCCAGACCTTTCCCTTTGTGGTAGTCAGACACGAACACAAGTGTTACAGGGGCTCTGCAGGCATTTCGTGGAGGGGCTGAATCCCCTTTTCTCCCTCTCAGCTATAAAGGATGCCTGAAGTGCTTCAAACTCAGCCTCTATATTTTAGATGCATATGCTGTGCCAGGTGAATCCCAGATGAAGTTAGATGGGTGTAAATCCTGATTTAGATGGGTGTAGGCCCTGTTTAAAGCAGAATCTTGCTCCCCACTCTGGGCATGTCAGCCCCAGAGGGGCAGCAGCAAGAGGTTTTCCTGCAGGTGACCACCCCTCTTCCACCTCTGTGGGACCACCAAACACAGTATGCAGAGATGGACCTGGGCAGAATTGGACCTCACATGAATCTTCACCCTCTTGAATGCAGGAAGAGAGATCCAAGTGACTTTCCTACGACCAAATTTTGGGAAGCAGCTGAAGACTCAGCCCACTTTTCCAGAAGACAAGCTCTGAGAGTGCACAGCAGAGCATGCCTGTTACCCGCAGCTGCACAGAAAGCCCTGTGCTTTCCAGGCTGGCAGTGCTGGTCATGCTAAATGTTCATACTTCTGTAGGAAATTCACTCATCCTTCTTGCAAGACACAGTTCTGACATTCTCCTTTGGCTTTAAAAATAGGAGGCATGCAAGAGAGTGTTTCAAACCACAGCAGGTGTTACCTTCCACCCTTCTAAGTGCAGTATTTCAGTCTGCTCTCTATGATCAAGAGACACAACTGAAACCTGCCTGACCCAGCTCCCATCTAGCTTCCCTGTCTCATTTTCTAGAGGCCCAGCATAGAGGTCACTTCATTCAAAGCCCAGAGGCACTATAAGCTGGTGGTTTTTTTACTCATGCTATTGTCCTTTCAAGACATGATGGCAATTCAGCGTTAGCTTGTTTCCAACCAGCCTTGCCAGCAACCCGATGGATCTGATGAGTGCTTCTCCCCCGTTAAGGCTGCACCTATAAATACCTGCAGTTCACTGCTGCTTCACCTTTCAGAGCTCATCTGCCAAGTCAAGGTCCTCCTTGCTCATGCTGGAGGGCTTTGGGTGAGGGGATGAGTGGGAGCAGGATGCGCAGGGTCTGTTCCCAGCTCTGCTGGAGAACGTGCCATAATAACACCAGCAGGCACTGGGGAGCAACTCACCAAGATATGGAGGATTTGGATGAAATATCCAGCTTGACCCTTGGGTGCTCCACTCACAGCCAAGGTCCCTGCCAGGGCTTGGTTTCAGCTGGGCTGCATGGGTCCATCAGAACTGTGTGGTGTCACCCATGGGCTCACCCCACATCAGTTCCCTCTGACCTGGGACACAGCATCCTAAAGGAACAAGACCCATCTCCTGGAAATGCTTGACCAGGGGTTTGTGCTGGATATGTGAAGTCTTTTAAGAGCAGGGTCCTAACAAGAGACAAAAATGCAAGCTGTTTGCACACAGAGCTACTCAGGTCAAGGAGGCCGCCTGTTCTTTGCTTCCACTTTACTTAGGGAAACAGGATTCTGTTGGCATTGTTTGGTGAATAAACAAAGGAATATCAGCCTGGTACCTGGCCCAATTTGCTGCTTGCTCATTCTAACAGAAACAACCTTGCAAAGCCCAAACAATGACATGCCACTTGATCACATGGCAGCAGCATTATTTCCTTCTTTAACCAGTTTTGCTCTTTGAGGTAATGGCAGAGATCAAGAGAGAAGACTTTTCTCTGTTTATTCACTGCAGAAATCAATACTGATATATCCACCATTGGTTTGGGTGGGATCTCGGGGACCAGGTGCTGCTCTGCATACTTCTGCTCTGTGGTTGGGAATCACATCACCGTGGCAGGGAAAGGCTGAACCCCATCCTCCAACCCATGGGAGACACCTGCAGCACCCTGAAACCCCCCATTTATGTCCGTCTCCTGCATGGGGTGAGAAAAATCTGTAAGGAATCGTGGGGATGTTGCCATGATCTTGAGGATCAGCAAAGCAGGGAGAGGTGGGCTGGGAAGGAGACCTGCACGTCATTGTCACCTGCTTCCACTGTGACAGCACGGTGACAAACGGCACCGTGACATTCCCGTGCACTGCCCTGACAACCCATTAGCAAGGTGCAAACAGCAAAGTGTTGCATGATAAGGGGCCTGGCATAACAGCTCGGGAGAAGTGCAGGTAGGCAGTAGGAAAGCCAGCAGTTCACACGTAGCTTGTTAAACATGACAAGGGTGTTATATCCACAAGGCTTAGAGATCTCCATTTTGGTGGAAAAAGAGATTCCAAAACCTTTTCATTTTCAAGGCCATTAACATCATAGCAATACTTGTTCAGGATGCATCAGCAACGTCAATATAACATCTCCAGGTGGCCCCTGACCCCTCCACACAGCTCCCAGCCTTCCCCTATGGACTACTGACCTCCCCAACCCCATGCACAGCACCACTGCGCTCCTGTGTATGACCCCACAGATCCCACCATGGTCTACATCCCTCACATGTCCCCAAAAGCCCACCCATACCTACCCTCCCCTGCACAACCCTTCAGCTTACCTCCTCCCAGCCCTACATGCCACCCCAAAAACCTTATTCACCAGGCCTGGACTGGGATTCACCAAGAGGAGGGATGGGATGGATTACAGCTGCTTCCCATGGGCACCCCAAAGCTTCCTCTGCTTGAGCCTCCACAGCATCTAGTCCTGTGCTGGGACCAGGCTGACTGATCCAGTCACCCCATTTGAGGGGTTTCTTGGAGGTATCATACGGAAGATCCATGTCAGGAGTTTAGAAAAGTAAAAAACAAGAAACTATGATGTTGTTTCGGGGAAAGCATACTTTGAGTTGGTGGTAATTTAGGGACACTAACATTTTCCCCAATAAAGGGAAGTTGTAGACAGTGAGGAAGGCTGTGGAAAAGAGATTTGTTGAACCAAATCACATGTACGCTAGAGAAGGGAATGGAGAACTTGTTGCCCTTCCACAGGCCACAATTCCATTTTGTATAGCTCATGGACACGTTGTTTCTTGGCATTATTATGGGCTGACATTCATTTCTGGTCCACCAAATGAGTCCGATGGGCTGAGTCAACTCTTGGAAAAGTTTTCTAACTCTCGCTTCAGAACATGAATAAAAAGCACCTGCCCTGCCCTAAACAGTTCACCTCGCGTTGCCAGAAATCCTTTCAGAGCAGACATCAGTTCCAGTACGCGTCTCTGTGATTTTTCCCTTTGCAGAGCATTGCCCCATACATGCTTCTGTCTAGCTGCTCTCCTAGTGCCTTCTCAGTGAGATTTGATCTGGTTGTTTATTGAACTTTGGCCAGTGTTTATTATTTAAGGAATTCACAAGATAGATGTGAACTCTTCCAGCCTAGCTGTGCTTTGGATTACCAGGATGATGGTTTAACATGTCCCAGCCTCCACGGAGCTTGCCAAACAAAAGGGTTCCAGTGGGCTCCTGTTAACCTCCTTGTATACTAAAATAAAGTAATTTCTTTCCTCATTTCCTATATTTCCACCAAAGCTCTTCAGTCATGCCCAGAGCTGGGCAACCTGCTGGCTGGGAGCTGTCTCAAAAAGTCAGCTCCCTTTCCTATTTTTCCCTACTAACACAGGCTGATCTTTCCCAAACCCACACCTATTCACAGTTCATTACCTTGGCTGCTTTATACGGACCTGTGCCAACATCATGATTGTTCACACACTGATCATCGCTGCTATGAACAAGAGGATCCCAGCCCCCAATCTGCTCCCCATGCTGCCAAGACCAAGTGTCCCATCCCACCCTATAAATGCATAGGGTGGGACAGGGCATGGAGATGTCCCATGGCTTCTCCAGTGCTTCTTGCATGAATGTGTGCTTATTCATGTGTTGAGATGCAGAAATAATTGCAGACTGGAATGGCAGTTATACTACATGGTAATATGGTTTTACAGGTTACATTTATAAGAGCTAGAGTCTGAGAGCCAGCCCCACTGTTCAAGACATTATAACTGGCTAGCACAGCTTGGAAAATTCCCTGAGAGATCACCAAACTCTGCAAGTCAGTTCTGAAGCACCAGTGCAGCATGGACAAATCACACAGACTTGGAAATATGCTGACAGCAAGAACTCCTCAGTCATATATGGGTTTTTGTTGACATATCACCCCTCGTTACACAGGATTTAGACAAAAAAGTATATGGTGGAGATATTTGGTGGACCACTACTTAAACTAGTGTATTTTTTGCTGCTTTTTCTCTTTCCTTTGGAGTCCCCAGGGAGGTGAGGTTTCACAGGGACCTTAGGAAGTGTCTCTCAGTCCCATGAGAGGAACACCTTGAGTGTCTCATTTAAGTGACTCTTATCATCAGATGTGTGACAGCTGGTCACTCAACAGAGGAAGCAGGAGGGCATGAAGGGATCATGGCCATTGAGCAGCTCTATCTGGGGCCAAAATCAAAAGCCAGGCTCCACTGTTCAGTTTCTTGCTCTCTTTTCAAGTGAATCAATGCTCCATTTACCTACATATCTCAGTAACTTCATCTCTTATTCTCTTCTAAGCAACATCCTTGATATCGGTGAAGACAGACTAAGGAGACATCCAACACTTTGTCACTCAGGGAACAGTTTCCTGCATGCCATGACTGGCAGGTGTCTTGTAATGTGACAGGAGGTGGCAGAAGACCTGCTATGAGACCTGACGTGTGTCAGTACTGCACTCCTAAGGGAGTCTCCAAGGGGAATCCTAACAAAATAGACTGCCAGAGACGCTCACCTGGTCCACAGCTTTGAGAGGAGCAAGATTTCATGGGAGAAGGGTATGAGAAAACAGGTTATGAATGGGCTGAACTTGCCCACAGGCCATGGCATGAGCATCCCTGAGCTGTGGAGAAAGCTCAAGTCCTGGAGCATCAGCGTTTGTGTCTGACTGATACGGGCTGGCACGCTGCACGGATACCTCCAGCCCTGCCTTTTTGCACATCCAGCTGCAATCGGTATGTCACAAGAATCTGTAAACAGTCAAAAAAAAAATACAAAAACATGATTATTTTTTTTTTCCTTCTTTCTACAAGCCACCTGCCGCCTGTCAATGTGGAGCACAACCCTTTGTGTAGCAAGTCCAATAAACAGAACCGTAAAGCATCTGTCCTGCAACTGGATCCCAGCCCATGACAAAGAGCAAATCTGATCCATGACAAACAGCTGGGAAGAGCACTCAAAGCTCACACTGTACTTCACAGCCCTTCTGCAGCTTCCTACAAAAGCCAAACACAACTTCTGCTCAGCGCCACAATAAAGGAGACTGGGAAAGAAAAAGGTAAAATAATTCTGTAGCACAGAGAGCTTATGTACGATAAGGGGAGAAATGGTGTTTGCCACAGTTTTATTATGACTGGAGACCACAGATGAGCAGTCCAACTCCATTCTTATTGAATTAAAATGCAAATTTCTGAGAGCTTTTATGAAACTAGGGGGAAAACAAAACAAAACAAACAAACAAAAAACACATACGCTACTTTCACCTATATGATTAAATAATGTCACATTTAGTGGACAGAAAGCCTTGACTTAGTCTTTCATTCCAAAGAGTTACAAGTCCTGGTAGACCAGGAGCTAAGCTTACAGCATTCAGGGCTAGATTTAGGGAGTTGCCATGTCAACACACCTCCACCGTTAGCAAGAACACCTCAGAGACTGGGATGTGAACTAGAAGCCCTATTTTTAAGTCTCCATATTCAAATTCAGTGCAACACAAACCTCGGACTCAAATTCCCCCGGCTGTGGCAAAACACTCCCTGCTTCACCCAAGGTGGGATTTGGCCAACGACCCCGTGTCCATCTTGGGCCAATAAGGTAAAAAAATGTCCCTTCTGCTGAGCAGCAGCTAGAACATCCTTCTTCCTTAGAAGAATACCAGCGCATGGAAAAGTAAATTCACTCAGATATAACATTTCCAAGGGGGAAATTCTTCTCCCTCACTCTCAAAATGGGGGAAAGCTCTTTGCCGGTATGTAATTTCTTTCCTAATCACATTGCAGTGTCACATACCAGTGAGCTAAGGGCTCCCGCAGCAGCGTTATTCTCCAGCATATGTGACTTTGTATAACATGTGCTTCGCTCGGCAGTCATCAGCAACAGAGAGCAAGAACATACTTCTTCCTCTATGACATTATTAGGCATTAAGAGCACTATATAGCAGTGCATTTCAGCTTCTTTATTTTCTCCCAGTAAAAGCAGCTTGGCCACCTGGTGTGCTGCACACACAGTTAAATTCCAAATGTAATGTATTTTGTAGTGAAAGAGATTAGAAAGCTGCTGTAATGAATCTCATTACCAGTGTCTTTATATCCTCATCTAGTTGGAAGCAGAGATCATCCAGACCTAGGTACTGTACTTATTTAAAAGAATATCATCTACCTCTCAACCCTGTCATTACAAGACAAATTGTTTCCTTTGGCTTGATGTTCCAGCCATGCTTTTCTCAGTCTTAAAACATGTTAGCAGACAGATTTTCTCAAGAACTGAAGGCCAGATTTCTAACTGCTCAGCACCCACAACTGGGCTAGATTATTTTATGAGTGTTTGATTCCCATTTAGTCACCTAAAATAAGAGCCAGATTTTCAGACATGCTCAAAAGCCTCCAAGATCTTCTGAAAATCTGGACCTAGACTTACTCTAGCAACTTGCCAAATTAGTGGAAATTAAAGTAGACAGCATCTCATCATGTTACTCATTGCAATGGTAAACACACAATCTCGCTGTTAGATCCATTTCCAAGGCCCAGCCCCCCCTTCCAAAGGCAGTTATTTGCTGGTCTATTCAAGCACAGTCATAGAATCATAGAATCATAGAATATCCTGAGTTGGAAGGGACCCTTAAGGATCATCAAGTCCAACTCTTGACACCGCACAGGTCTACCCAAAAGTTCAGACCATGTGACTAAGTGCACAGTCCAATCTCTTCTTAAATTCAGACAGGCTTGGTGCAGTGACAACTTCCCTGGGGAGCCTGTTCCAGTGTGCAACCACCCTCTCTGTGAAGAACCCCCTCCTGATGTCAAGCCTAAATTTCCCCTGCCTCAGCTTAACCCCATTCCCACGGGTCCTGTAACTGGTGTTAATGGAGAAAAGGTCTCCTGCCTCTCGACACCCCCTTACGAGGAAGTTGTAGACTGTGATGAGGTCTCCTCTCAGCCTCCTCTTCTCCAGGCTGAACAGGCCCAGTGACCTCAGCCGTTCTTCATATGTCTTCCCCTCCAGGCCTATCACCATCTTCGTAGCCCTCCTCTGGACACTCTCCAACAGTTTCATGTCCTTTTTATACTGTGGTGCCCAGAAGTGCACACAGTACTCGAGGTGAGGCCGCACCAGCGCAGAGTAGAGCAGGACAATCACCTCCCTTGACCTACTAGCAATGCCGTGCTTGATGCACCCCAGGACACGGTTGGCCCTCCTGGCTGCCAGGGCACACTGCTGGCTCATATTCAACTTGCTGTCTACCACGACCCCCAGATCCCTCTCTTCTAGGCTGCTCTCCAGCGTCTCATCGCCCAGTCTGTACGTGCAGCCAGGGTTTCCCCGTCCCAGGTGCAGGACCCGGCACTTGCTCTTATTGAACTTCATGCGGTTGGTGATCGCCCAGCTCTCCAATACATCCAACTGTGATTTCCATGTCAAAAATAAAAAATAAAATAAAAAATACAGATTTTCATGTCTTCATATGTTCTCAGAAGAAGAGAACATATAATTTAGGCTGTATTTGCTCAACATTTCCAGGACAGTTCATCTAGTGGCAGATAGTGGCAGTGAGACACTGCCAGGACATTTCCACCCAGAAATGAACATCGGGAGCAGAACTGCAGAGGGCTAGAGGAAAGAGTCCTTCGCATCTCTGCCAGCTGAACGCACCCATCCTGCTCTGGTCCGCTGCTGGGCTGTGACAGACAGGACCCTCTTTCAGCCTTTCTCCGGTGCGACTGCTCAAACCTATGTAAACACATCGCCTTTGCATGCTATGGTGCTTCATGGGACTGGGGCTGAAGTGGAAGAAACCCTTCTCCTTTCTGATCCCACCACTGTGCATTTTGCCTGACCTCAGGCTTCAGGATGAGACGTGGCCCAAAACTGATCTTCCTCTCAGAAATGCTTCCAAACATTTTCATATGAACATGACAGAAAGCCTCCAGACTGAAAATTATGGAGGTGCTCAGTCACCAAGGAAGAGTCACGCAGGAGACTCCTTTAACCAGTGCCAGCCAGACCGGGGACTGCTCCAGGCTAAGCCTCAAACTCTGCCAAAGTTGCTCCTCTTTTGTACAAGTAACTTAGCATTTATTAGGCAATCAGAAAAGATTTACTAGCTATCATTTGGGTGGTCAGAATAAACAGGGCATTATAATTTCAGGGATGGAGACATGTTCCCTTCTACTCCTTCCTCAGTTTGTTGATTTACACACATAAGGATTTCAACTCAGCCAAGTTCTGATTTGTGCCTCTATATATCTAATTATTAATTTGAGCTGATCTGACCTGGCTGTTCTTGCAGGTGCTGTCTCAAATCTCAGTATGGATGAACCCCTCTATTTATTCCAAACACTTCAGACCAAATACACAAATTACCAAAGGAAATCAGAAGTTATCCACACACGATCTGCTGACTGGATGCAGAAACATGCCTTACAAATATTCCTTGTAGGGAAGTTTTACCTGTTCTAGAGGTAAATAATAGATTTCAGTTTGAAAATATAGCAAATCATGGATGATAAAACTTGTTCTATGATCAGGACTCTGGAAAAAAAGACCTGGTTTTAGTTCTCTGATCTAATGATACAGACTTTCTACATGACCTTGGACAAGTTATTTAATGTGTTAGTTCCTCCGATGAGGATAAAGTCACCTTTTTCCACCCACTCTGTCTGATGGGTATGGTCTGCTCTCTTCCTATTTGTTACAATGCCAAAAAAAATAAATCGAGGACATCAGCCCTAGTATTTTAGAACAAACATATTTTAAGGAGAGGAGAGAAAAGGAGCCAGCCAAATGTGCATGCCCCATTAAGAAAATCTGAGGCATTTCAGGTGACAGATTCAGTGCCAAATAGCAACAATACTCACATATTCTAAAGAGAGCTTTCAGGTTTCCTCAGCAGCCTGTTCAGCCAAAGCTGGCTCTGGGAGCACCACCCTGCACACCCTAAAGGCAAAGATACGCTTTGCAGCTCGTTTTGGAGGCACACAAACAGGGAGGAGATCTGCTGGAAGATTCAAGCAAAAAGCCTTGTGAGTAAGAAAGCCATCATTTACAGATAAACACAGAATGCATTTTATTTTGGAATCAATGAGGTTTGGTAGGCACAACAAGTCACCCAGTCCCTGCTGCTATCCTTCATCTCTCGCTCCAGCCTATCAGCATTGTAAGTCAGCATATCTGGATGGGAAGCACTCCCCACATGAATGGGCCATTCATCTTCTGACACTGCGCAGGCAGAGCTTGCGAAATGTCGGGAGATTAGACACTGCCAGAGTGAGAGATTCCTCGATGCAATTAAAGTGTGAAGAACGCATAAATCACAGATCCAAACGACTCCATCCCAGCAGCCGCCGCTGTAACCGGCCCCAAACCCCATGGAGGAGCTGGGTCTTGCACGGAGGGGATGCGCACAGGGATGGAGGTGTCTTCACCTAATGGGCTGGGATGGAGGAGGCAGCGATGGGCTGCTCTGACAGGTGAGGCACGGATGGCAAAATAGCCCAGGGAAGCAGGGCGAGGAGCAGAGGCGAGATGAAACAGCAATATTTGAATAAAGCTGGTGTCAGAGGGGCGGCCATGCCGATATAATATCAGCAATGAGAGGGGGAACGTAAGAAAAAGTACATGGTAAATTAAGCACCAAGGCTGTTAAAGGTCCAGTTATTTTCCAGCTAGTTGCCTTCTGATTGTTCATTAAAGTACAATATCCAGCCCTGAAAAACAGCCAGGGAAAGTTCACTCGTTTTTCCTGTTGGCAAGTGGTTGCAGGAGCTGGAGGCAGCCCGGCTCCCCAGATCCTGACACTCTGCGGTGCTGCCTCGGTCATTAATATTCATGCAAGAGCTAATGGTGCAGAGTTGGGTGCTCACGTTCATCCTTCCTGGTTTTTCCTGGGCTTGGATGTGGGCAGTTTGCACATTTTCCGTGGGAGAGGCACGAGACGTGGTGCGGTGCTCACGCCCTGCCTGCCGGAGACGAGCCAGGAACCCCATTTTTCATTAAAAACAAACAAGATACAAGAAACATGTTGCTCAGAGCTGAGAGCTGAAGAGTGACCTCTGTGTCAAAAACACCAGAGGGTGAGGGAAAAGAATTGATTTCTGTTTTGTAGAAATCTCATGATTTTTAAGCCAGTCTCCTGATTGTGGCAGTGCTGAGCGTGATGTTTTTAGCAATTTCTGAGTCATCAATCCTGGCTCTCCCAGCAGGAGAAGAAAGGAGAAGCAAAGCAGCAATGTCCTAAAGCAACATATTTTCAGAAAAGAAAAAAAAAAAAAAGAAAAAAAGAAAAAAGAAAAAAAGGAGGGTCTGGGGTGGCTCAGGAGGATACTAATTAAATACTAATTAAAGCTGCCATCTCTTTTTTGGTCCTTGACCTGCTCGTCCCACACAGCAGGGACAGGTGGAGGCAGGGTGGTGACAGCCCCAGGCTTGGCAGGGTGCTACCTCCCCCATGCCCACCACACCAGGGGCTGGGGACAGGGAGATGCTCATTGCCCAGGTGCTTAACACAGCACCACGGGGGCCTTGGGGTTCCCGAAACTGCATCAGGGATGGCCAGGAGAAACCCATCAATGCCCCTGTAGAATGAGTATGACACAGAGGTTAAAACCTCCAACATCCCTCCCAACCCTGCCAACACTGAACCCCATCATGATGTGGGTTCTCAACTGTTGAGATGCCAACATGGGTCTGCGGGAGCTGTCAGCATTATGCAAAGGGTACATCAACAAAGGGTGCCATACCACAGCTGCAGACCTGAGCCCTTCTATACCACTAGAGCAGGGTTGTGACATCCCCATGGTGAGCCACCACAGCTGCAGCCCTTTACTAATGGGGACAGGGAGAAATGCAGGAGCTGAGCATGGGTCCCTGGTGCCCAAAATCACTGTGTGGGCACCGTGAGATGCAGCACATCGGCACGTGGTGAGTTATCTCTGAGCGAATGGATCTCCAGGGATGGTGAGGAGGAAACCAAGCAGTTAGACACACAGTTTGGCTGGAGGCACTACCCTCAAACTACGGGGCACCACCACCCCTGCTTGTGCCTGGTAGCAAATCTCTGTTGCATTTGCTGCTCGTTGTGCTCCAAGGGAGGATGTTCGGGGCAGGGACCTGCTCCTGGGCTGGCATCGATTCATCTGCTGCAGCGCTGTGGGGCTGCGGGAGCTGGCAGAAAGCCCCCACACTGATTTTGTCGGAGTGCCGGGCAATAATGGAACGACACCTCGGCATGTTTGCAAACAAACACTGACTCCCTTCCTGTTCAACGCCATCTGCCACCCAACCCAATTTCCCTGCCCCCGTCCCTCCCCAAAAATGACAGCCAGAGACAGCTCCAAAAAGCAGCTGCTAAGACGAGCAGTGCTTCGTCTCACTCGCTTTTGAAAGGTGCTGGCGAGGAGGAGGCTGTGCTCTGTACACACGCTGCCCCTGCATGCACACCAGCACACACCTCAGCACCACTTGGGCTGGGGGCTCTTCCTTGCTGCTGAAAACAAAAAATGACTCAAAGAGAGTTTGCTCTCGAGCTGTGCCATTGCACAGGCTTCTTCCTGATCTGTTTTTGCCTCCGTGCCTGGTGGCAGGAGCTGCTGTGAACATACTTCACCCAAGGTGGGGGGAAAAAAGCAGTTCTTTGAGTAAAGAGACTGTTTGGTTGAAGAAAACCAACCACTGCTAACAGCACCGCAGGTGGGAACTTGCTGCCTTATTTAATGGTATCATTGAGCTGCAGAAAACATAAAATGAGTGTGTTGCATCCCATAATACCCTGGATAAGATATTAACACTTCTGCGACCTCTTTATTCTATCCCTCCCTTACCATTAGCAACCAAGACTGTTAATTAGAGCTCACGTGCTTTACTTTAAAAATCAAAGCCTGCTTAGTGCCTGCTCTCCATAGCACTCACGTCTTCATGTGGCAGAGGTGTTCCTGCTGTCAAGCCCAAAAATTGAGGAGTTGCCTCCATCATGGGTTCAAGCACACATCACCTGGCCTCAGCTCCTTCACACAGGCACGGAGGCACCCAAATTCCTGTATTTAACCACCACCCAATAGACTCACTGTCCTGACATCATCTTAAGACACCACTTAAATAGAAGGAGTCCAATTACTTCGAAGTAATACCCAGAAATAATGCAGACTGTCAACTGCTGGCATTTTTATGTGGCTGGTCTTTACACAGTGCTCATCCTTTGCATGAAAGTGAGCGGTTTGTATTTTCGAGGCTTGCTTTATTTCTCCTCCTGTGATGGGATAGATTAAGGCCAAATGAGTGTTATCTTCCTGCTCATCAACAGCTAGGCCAGGCTCGCATCCATTGTAATTTGAGGCATAGTTCAAAAGAAATCTATCTGGATCTTTTTCCAAGCTCCCATTAATCATCTCCTTCACACCCTCTTTCTAGCAGCTCTCCGATAAGCCATTTGGAGCTGGATTGTATTAAAATGCTTGAGCATATTTAAGTCAATTCTTGCTCAGAAAGTCTTCCGTATTTCCATGCTCACTGCTTTTCAGACTCCACAGCCCCTGTGGGAGGTGTCTGCCTAGTCACAGCAGGTCTGTGCCTTCTGGGGACACCAGCAGAGGTTGCTGAGGTCACCGTGGACACCTCTGGAAGTGTAAGTGCCACGAAATGAATTTTTAAAACTGGAGAGGTCAATCTGACTTGCTGGAGGGGAGGGGATATGGGGAGGGACATGGGGAGATGGCCCCTGATGAGCAACATGCTGATGGACTTCTCATCTCCTCCTCACCTCATCCAAAGTTTAAGATTTTAGGCAAAAGTGCCCCATGCATTTGATGCAATTCTTGGCCTCTGAGTGTGCAGAAATGTATATTGCTCATGCAGCATGTACTGCTGCACCCGAGCCTTCCTTTTCCTTTGCTGCGGAAGGGTGCATCCTCGCTTGCTTGTGGCCAGTCTCTGCAGTACCAGAAATTGCCAGAGGGAGGACGTCTACGTTAGCCTTCACCCCACAGACCATCATTGCCTACCCGGCAAAGGCTAAATCCCATCAGAGCAGCCGTCTGGGTGCGTTGGCCAGCTCACCCCTGCTCCCATGGAAGAATCCTTTCAGTAGGCTGCGATCTGCCAGAAAAAAAATGAAGTACTTCCCGTCTAGGCAGCGATGTTTTATTCCTAGAACAACAACATGCCTTTCTTTCACCGCCTAATTTAGTCGTTTCTGCCCTAGTCACTGACCTGGAGATGAAGCCATCTGTCCACCCTTCAATAGCCTTCACGGTACATACCAAAATGTCACGGGATGCAGCACAGATGATCTTTGCAAGGGTCAAAATGGAAAGCGCTTCCCATGACCTCACAGCATTTCAGATTTCTCATAATCCTCTTTTTGCCATTTTTTCACCGGCAGCAAGCCACCTCTGATTTTCACGTGATTGTAAAGGGATTTAAATATTTGAGAGCTACTCTGGTAATAATTTTTAACTGACTTAAGTATGTTTCATTAATTAGTTGCCCCCTAGGTGGCTGGACTATATAATGAACACAAGAAGGGCAAATCCTTGGCATGCTCACCAAGCAGCCCAGGTACCTGGTGAGATATGAGGTCTTGCTACCCTCAGTGGTTGAAACACCTCCTCTTGCACTGGGGACCATCACCTGTTCTCACCACAAACCACAGGGTCCCTTTCAGGGATGTTTAATTCATGCTTCGGGGATCTCCAAGTCCTGTCATTGCCTATTGTACTCTCCTGGGACTCAGATCCTCATCCTGCCCTGTCTGTGCACCCCGTACATTATGCTTTCAACCCCTACCTCCCCTGCCCTGACAGTCTCTGTCCCAAGGGATGGGCTTCTTGTGTCCTCCGGAGACTTGATTCACTGTGGCTCTATAATTGCTGCAGAGGGAACTGGCTTTGCCTGGTTCAAATACAGAGACTCGAGGTGCAATCAAAGCAGACAGGAGCATCTGTGAATGATGCCCTCCATCCTCATCCCTCCTCAATCCTTCCTCCAAGGGCACAGGGATCTAACCCTACTTGCAGCTATTTCAGCATGAGCCCATTGTCAGCATAAATCCCAGTTATTCTCCTTTCTACATGTCCTAGCCCTTTATAAATCCCTGCATGCATTTTCATTGAGAAGTAGCATATCCATTGGGTTTAGTTTGACATTTTCCTTCTAATTCTTGCAAACAATCTCTACCTGACAGGTTTTGGTTTTGTCCCGGCTATCTAACACTAATATATTTTTATCTCTGCATTTGTGTTTTACAGGAACAAACCAAGAGCCAGAAGGAGTTCTCCAAAGCAAGCCCACATATCAATGTGGCACTCAGCAGTGGATTCAGTCCTCTTTTGCCCTTCAGGATATATATTCATTGACGGTTGTTGTATGAGCTTCTGTTGAAGCTGACAGGCAGTTTAACTCTACATTTATGCTGTAAAGTCCCTCATTGCCTTTTAGGAAGCATATAGTGCATGCATCTTCTGCCTCATCAAAATCAAAAGCCCCCTGCTTCCTTCCTTCACCTCTGGAAGAAATACTGGCTTCTGGAGGCTGTTTCTGAGAGCTGCCATTACTTTTTCTGGCTGTACATCCCATCCTGAGGCATATATCACCCTGGGTTACTTCATATGTAGATTCTTTCTGCAAAACAAACTTCTCTTTCACAGCAGAAAAAAATAAAAAATCCTCATCATGGTTTTCTATTTTGTGGTTGGCTAGCTTAGTTGTCTCTGCTTTCTAAATGCCCATCTTTTCAGCATTTCACAGCTTCCTCCTTTGCCACTGCTGACAGCCCTGTTCTGGGCCAGGTGAAGTTCTCCTCCACCAGCAATCAGCAGTGGTTTATGGCACTCGTAATGATGAAATTCCATCTGTCTCACAGCAGATCCCTCAGGAGGCTGCTAATCAAACAACATTCAATTAGCCCCTCTAGCTCAGCCACATATTCAGCTACATCATCTCTTCATCCTACTATGAAGCTCAAAGGAGCCTACAAAATTGCTTGGCTGTGGTGCACAATACTCTGTTACATCTTTTGCAGCTCTTCTAAGCATTTATCTCCTGGTTTCTGAGGTTGTAACAAACTCCTTAAAGGTGAGTGGGTTTTATTGCTACAGAAATCAATTTTGCTTGGTGTCTGTCGGTTCTTATCTATAATCGTCTCTGAAAGAAAATAGTGGCCCAACTATTCACTGTATTGCTGGCAATCCTTATTTTCTTCATTAAGGACTTCCATTTTTCCCAGAAGTTTCCAATTCTAGTTGTATAAAAGGACTTCTCGGGTCAGAGCAAACTCTTTACTCAGTCTGGGAAGCTGCTTTGTTTAACCTGTCGCTGTGTTTAATTTGTTTACTGCTATATGAACTCCTACCCACAAAACAGAAAGCAGTATATCGAGGGGACAGGGCTTGATCCCAAAAATGCAGGACAATCTGACTTCAACCTTTTTATCTTCATTAGTATAACCTGCACTGTTGTCTCCAGAGATCTGCTGCAGTGATTGCAGTGAGGAGACTCAGAAACACGTGAAGGCGGAACTGAGCCCTCTCTTTGCTTTAGTACTGTTGGGGCAGAGGTACATTGATTTTGGGGAACATCAGTAGTGCTGTGCCTGAGTAATGGACAGATGATGTGTAATTTAGGATGTCAATTGAGTGTCTTCTAGGATCATTTGGTCTGAATTAGAGAAAAAAAAAAAAAAAAAAAAAAAAGGCATTTGTCTGAATTGCTGCAATTGATGAGGCCTGAAAAGCCACGATAAGATCTGGAGGCAGATGATATAATCTAGGTTTTTCCCCACAACACCACTGGATTTTAACAGGACTTTTTCAGACCTGTTAAGTGAACACGATAGAGTTAACAGGACAGAGAGATATGTCCTCCCACCCACCCAGAAATACCCTCTGAGAAATCACATAACAACAGACTTTGAATAAGAATGGAAATTTTGCCAAGCCTGCAGCGAAAGTCAGAACTGGTTTCATACAGATGTGGTTGCTACCTGGATGAGATGCAGTCTGAGCAACAGGAGAGGTTTGCGGATATCTTTCCTTTTACACAAACTTGTTCACCCATCGTTGGGTTCAGACGATGACCTTCCATAACCTACATGCTGGGTTTGGTTTGGAAGCAACATCCCTTGAAAGAAGCTTCACAAGCAACTTTCCTGTCTTGAATGAAGCAGCTACAATGGCATGGCTTTGGCTGGAGGCAGGAGGTGGACAAAATGTGTTGTGTGTCATGAAAAATTTTGGTCTTCAGTGGCGACTCACCCTGCATTATCTGTCATTAGCAATAGGAGGAAATTTCAGAAAAGGAATTAATACAACATCATGTGTCTCGTGTAAACAGTAGACTACTTTTAAAGGTTTAGAAAGTATGGTGCCAGAGTGCCTTTTAGGTACAGCCTCTCTTTTCACAGCCAGACAAGGATGGATGGATTTAAGTGCAGAAGTGGGATCAAGAAGAGCAGGGTCCAACCCACTCCCCTGCTGAGGGACTCTGCCATCCTGATAATGTGACATGTTTCCTCTGTGGCCCAAGCTGCCATCACAAAAAAAAAAAAAAAAAAAGGAGCATAATATATCCTTCCCTCAATGCCTTGCCTTTCAGGTTTAGCTTAAAGCTCTTCAGACAGTGGCCTACTTCTTACCTTGTTCTTGCTGTGCTGCCACCACTGAAGAACCCTGCCTCACTTCAGCTCTCTAGACATGACCATGGTGCAAATATTAAGCAGCACTGACAGCTGAAAGCCTGCTTCCATCTTATTTCCTTAGATGTCAGTAAATGTCATGGAATTGGGGATGACAGACCATGGCCCAACATAACAGAAGTGACACGACATGCTGGAACCGAGACATGACAAATATTCAAGGTGTTCCTGAATCTCTTGTCAGTCAGCAGAAAGAGGCCGGAGTAGGCCCTGGCAAGTGCATCACTTGTTGCACATCTTTCAGAGCCTCCAACAGATGAACAAAGTGAACATTTGGCTTGGCTGGGTTCTGCCTTCATCGCTGAACTCCCTCGAGGAGCAGAAGAGCAGGTTGCTGGACAGAAGGGGATGTGAAGTGCTTAGCTTCTAGGTCACTACTTCCAGACAAGACCCTTGTACATCCATACCGAGGTGGTCCTGGCTAATCTGCTCTCAGTGCTATGTACAGCTTCATGAAAACAGACTTAAAAAGAGCTCATCTGTGCCTCACGCAGATCTGCCTTGCCGTTTGTCCGGGCCCCCTCTGCCCACAGGCACACACACCCTATGGGGCCAGGAGCCAGCATGGGGTCATCAGCCGCCTGCCTCTGCCCCTGGGCAGCCCCATGTTGCTGCCTGCTGCTGCTGAGGCTGTTTTTCTTCTATCGATCAATAGGGAACTCCAGGTCTGCCTCATCCTGGCTGCGCTAAACAAGTGGCACTTCAATACCGTGATGACAGCTTCCTAAAATACATAGAGAGAGACAGATAGGGCAAAACCTATGGGTTAGCATAACATGCGGTGGGAGAAGAGTACTCATCCAAAACACCCAGCTTTTCTCTAGGGTGCCCTGCCTCTGTACCCGCCCCAAACACAGAGTTTTCCCCACCAGAAGGTTGTAGCCTTTGCCATGTGCAAGGTGCAAGTAGGCAGTCAAGGCTGAATTGCATTTCTTGTCCCCTTAACCAGCACCTTAAAAGCTGAAGGTAAATCCTTGTGAAGTCAGCAGGCAGGAAAGGAGCTTTGCAGGTGGTGGCCTTGCAATTGGAAATCCTCTGCCAAACACAGACTTGCTGCCACAGAAAGCTCCTCCTTGAAAAGAAATGTGCCCATGACCATTTTGGAGCAATCTGACCTTTCTCATGGAGATATATGCCTCCCTGTCAATGGCTCATAAATGGATGAACAGCTCAGCTCTTTTTAATAGAGTTAGGCACAGGGTAATAATAGACTTGTGCAGCTCTCTCTCTTTGCTTAATTCATCTTTCTACAAATCATTAACATTGTTGGAATAACTGCTATCATTAGCTTGGATTCCTGCTCACAGCAGCTAACGGCAGCGTTATGGTGCACAGTGCGTGGGAAACGGGGTTCCCTGCTTGTGTTTGCCCAACAGAGACTCATGTCAGGGCTTTTCGTTCTCCTTTCAAAGAAGGAAAGGTGCAGACAAAGCTCCTTTCCTACTCCATGTAAAATGGGACCCATGCAGCAGGTGCAGACACAGCAAAGACCCTGGCTGCAGCATGAACCCAGAGCAGGTAAAACCCATGCAAGCATCTCCCACTTCCCATAAGATGCCACTAACCCATCTGAACGAACCTGCAGTCTCCATACTTAAGTAAATGATGCTGTCCTGTTGTCACGCTTCCTGAGAGGCTGATGCTTACCAACAAATAATGGTAAAGCTGCTCCTTCTGCACTCTTTTTCTTCATTTCTGAGCCAAGAGCCAAGTGCATATCAGAATCAAGGCATTGCAAGGCCGTAGCAGTGATCTTCCTTTATAGTATCAAACAGGTTCAATGTACCTTCAGCCTGCCAGGCTGATATTCCTTTTGAAGTGTCGGCAGCTTCTGTTTGCTAATCTGGTCCTTGCTGGTGTCCAACAAGGCAAATCCAGTGCTTGTCTGAGCTGAACTCATCCTGGTCATAGCCTGGCACTGGATCAAAGCACGCTGCCTCCATCCCTGCTCTGGGCACCTCTGCTTGCTGCCACCACCACCTTTGGGGACATCACAGTGCAGGGGGGGGAGCATTTCTTGACATGGAAAAACGTGCTTCAGTTCAGCAGCAAAACACCCCAAAGCTCAATCCTACGGTTCCTCCAACCCCAAATTATTAAGCACATCCATGGCAGCAGATGGGGCCCGATCCCGTGGCTGGGATCTGCACATGTATCTGATTAGCGTTGAGGGATCATCCTTTAATTAAATTTACTGTGTTTGGTTTATAAGCACAGCAGTCTGGACGTGATGACAGCAGAACACAGGATGGGGTCCACAGCTATTTATGCATGTTGGGGCTCTCATTTGTGCAGCCCTAAATGATGTCCCTGGGATTACACACATGCAACTGAGAACAGCAATTGGTCTTGGTTTGAGAGTGTTGTGTGACTTTTCCAGTAATCTGAAGTGGTCATTTCCTAGCAGTCTGTTTGTTTCTGTGTCAAGGGAAATAAACTAATTTGAGCGCTGTAAAATTTACAATTATTGTGCAACAATTTTAACAAGGCAGGATGGAGGGGGGAGATCGGGGGAGACAGCAGGATGAATTGATGCGGTGTGAAGGTGGAAGCAAGCAAGAAACCTTTCTCCCCAGAAAGCTGAAAACAAAACCCACCACTCCCCTACAGTGTGGCCATCTGCAATTAATGAAAGCTCACGTGTGACCCCTGTCCTCACATACACCAAGAGTGGAGCAATACAAAGATGAGAGACCTGAGAGGCACATGGCTTAAAGGCGTCAGCATCCTCGCAGCTCAAGCTGTGTGCAAAGCGCTGGAGTGTGTTGCTCTGACACAACTGTTTCCAGCAAAGCGTCTGAGTCAGCTTACACATGTTATCAAACCTGCTCAGACAATTCGGAGTCAAAGGGTCCTGAGCCAGGTCTGCGCACGATGTGTTCTTTCATACAAGAGCTCCATGGCGAGTCCTGTCGGTTCTGCATTCAGCCTGCCATGAAATTATAAATTTCCAGCCTAATGATTCCAGTTTGACAATGGTGCAGAAACAAGGCTGTGGTCAGGTCTGTGCTGGTCCAAGGATGTGAGAAGTGGCTGCACAGGCTTCCCCAGAAACACATCACATTCAGATCTTGCTCAAGGGAAGCATCCAAAGACCTGAGCAAGATTTCAGTGCTGCAGCCATAAAATTCTGCTCTGCTCATCACTCCATACACAAAAAGCCAGGGAGATCTCTTGTAATTTAAACCATGTGATTTAAGTGAAATGGAGAAAATACTGCAGAGGTGGCAGCAAAGCCCCAGAGGTCCACTGTGCTCTTTTGGGGTGAAAACCCAACCCATGCTGATACAGGGGAACACAAGAGACCCACCATAGTGAACAAACTACCCCCGGGGTGGCTGTGACAGGAGGCTGGGATGGGAAACAAGTGGACTGCTGTGTCCTTAGCAAGGCAGGGGCAAACCTCAGGGTCAGGAGACCTGACCAGGGCTTCTCACTGCTGGTGTCAAGAGAAAACAGTGCAGAAGGAACGGCTTATACCTCCAGGAGTGTAGAGGAAGTCAACACTACAGTGTTTGGTCCTGTTTCTCTGAGAAGAAGATTTGCTGTTTCTGCTTCCCAGAAGAAAAGAGCTCTGTGTTCTCCACCATCATTCAGCTGCTGTGTTAGATATGTCCCATGTGGCCCAGGACACATGAGCACCAGCTGAAGGATCTCAAAGAAAATTCTCTGGGGTACCCATTCTCTAGGCAGAATGATGACCAAGGGAGGACATGCTTAGTGTATTAAATGTATAGTACCTGCAGAGTTTATTAAATGTTTCTGCTCATGATTCCCCAGTAGCCTTGTGCTCATTCTCCTGGGGAGAGCCCTCTCTGTGTTTTGGCATTGCCTGTGTCTTGCAAAAACCCAGACTGAAACCATCTTTCTCCAGCCATGCAAATGAACCTCTCCGGGCTCAGTTCATGGTGGCCATTACCCAGTTCCTCCTGCCTCTCCCTGGTGTCAGACAGAAGGGGAACCTCAGCCCGGCCACAGCTGGGTGTTGAGTCTCATTTAAAGCACTCCCCGAGAAGACACTTCACATTGCTGCCTGAGCCACTTTATTCCCAGCACACAAGCAGCACTCGAGCTAATGCACAGCGAGAGCCCTGGCGGGAAGTTCTTCAGGAGGAGGCGAGAGCCAATATGTAAAGTGGTTAATGAGCTTGTCAGACAGCAGCACATCAGGTTACTGCCACCAGAAGTGGCTGGAGCCAAGCAAATGCTCCTCTATGGCAGTGGTGAGCACCTTAAAACTTGTCCCTGCCCCAGGACCAAGAGCACTAAGAGCAGGCAGGGTGGAAAGGAAGAGTACATCTCATGACCCAGCTGAAGTAATTATCCCTCATGCCTAGAGGCAGCAAGATGATAAAGAGCCCACCTCCACCCAAGGACCACTTCCACCTTCCTCTGCAGGGACTAACAGGCTCTGCAGGCAGCAAACCATGTGTGGTCTCTCCCAGAGTTTTGGGGTGGAGAAAACAACACCAAAGTACAGGAAAATGTGGTTGTAAAAAGGAAAAATTAACTCTGGGAGTAGGAGAAACAGAACCAGCTCTCAGTTCTTTTAAGTAGTCTAGGTTAAGGTAACTGCATTACCTTAATAGTAACAGGTCAGTAAGGGCTGTACAACTTCTAATAGATAGCACATAGCTTACAGGATGAATTCAAAAAGCTGGAGGAGAAAAGTACTTGGTACTGTGTGTAATTCAACAACTGCACTGCGCTGCAAGAAACGACGATGTCTTGACCAAGGCTGAGAGCTCAGAAGGATACAGAAAAAGAAAAAGCATTTAAATAGAGAGAGCTCAGACTATGTGGACTTGCCATAAACTTGTTTAAAGCACAGATTGTGGAAGCGGAGTGGAAGTGAAGGACATTAACCTGCACCAGGCAATGTCTAACCAAAGAACTTGAGGTGTGAACTTAGCTAGAAGGGGGGTTTTCTGGCTGCCACGGGGCTCTTTGTCCCTTGCAATACCTGGTGCCAGTCACTGCCATTTGGTGGAACCTCCAGCCTGACCTAAAGAGACTTCTTCACCATCATTCCCCCATCTAGGCCATGGCACTATGAAGACCAGCTATAAACCAGAAAACACTGCAGGTAGGGGTGGGTGCGAGCGGCATAAACCGGAGCCCAGGTGCCACTTTTAAAAGAAGAAACCTGGAAGGCCGGTCTGGCACATAGGTTCAAGTTTTTAACACACTGTTGTGTCACGAGGGTGAAACAAACCATCTGAAAGGCCAAAGAAGTGTGTGATGTTGAGACGATATAGATGTGGGGAACAGGAGACTCCTGACATTTTAGGGCACTACATTTTTAAAAAAGAAAATAAGCACAAAAGGAACAAAATTGCTAACAACAAAGCAGTTGTGACATCAACTTCAAACACTGGGGGGAAATGCAAGGAAAAGCTTTCCCCTGGTCCAGACTACTCTGAATGTGATGAAAACGCGGAATTCACCTAAAGTTTTTCTACTGTTTCAAAGCCCCAGAGGACTCCTGAATCCTGGCACTGTTCCTCTGCTTTATTCATTCAGCCTGGTGGCTGGACTGAGAGAGCACCCATGGCAGGGGTGAGAACAGATACTTTGCATACCTTTGCCTTTCCTCATTCATTTCTTTTCATAAGTAGATATAACCCAGGCAACAGTCACTGCTCAAAAGGTGTGGGGGGAATGGAGCTTGACCTTTTCACGTCGTTAATGTGAGATGAGCCTAAATCAAGGATCCCGTCTCAGCACCATGCTAATTTCAACACATTATTCTCTTTAGGCCTTCAATCTTGTTCCCCATAGAAACCATAATTCATGGAAACATGTAAGAGATGGACTTGAGGCAAAGAACAAGGACAGGGCAAATCATGCTAATTTAATTTGCTTGCTTAATTACATTTCATATCTCATTCATTTGAGATATACAGATGAGTAAAATTCATATGGACACAGACATTGAAATGCCAAAAATAAAGTCATGAGCAGTTTCATCTTTGAGTTGTGCAGAAAATGAAAGTGAGAAAAGAAGAGAGAGAACGTGTTAGTTAGCAGATGCAGTAAGGGGACAGGGAAAATACAGTTTGTTCCTTCTGTAACGTCTCTGACCTCATCTTTCCCTTTTCCACACTCTTCTGTAATTATTTTGGTCTTCCTAGTTCTATCGCTACATTTTTCCCTTTTCAGGTTTGTTTTGCTGCACAATCCATCATTCTGCAGTAGCAGGTTCCTTGTGCCCATCGCAGCCAACTGAAATATTTCCAGTAGATGACCAAAGGGCGGTATAAATAACTATAAGTTCCTCCGCTACAACCCAAATCCATCAGCAGCTGAGCTCTGACTAATGTGTATGATCCTAAGGAACTGCTCCAACAAGTGGGGTTTCCCACTTTTCCTTTCTGAACTGATTAGGAACAGCATCAAAGAAAAACAGGGATCTGCCAGTTCTGTGGCACTCAGAGCTTCAGATCCTTCAGAGCTTCAGATTATTGCTGTGTCGTACCTTGAGAGCAGCTGGGAATGGCTGCGAATCTGGGCCTCTATCTTCACACATCCAAATATGTCTTTAAATCTCACTTCTTCAAACAATCTCTCCTTACTTTTGTTCAGCATCTACAACTTAAAGGTGCCTCTGTCCCCTTCTCTGATGCCCACTTCTCATCTATAGAGTTGTCCTTACTTTGGAAGCAGACTAATTCTCATCTGCAACCTCCCTCTTCTATGTCACCTACTCACAAGATTTTATAACTACCACTATTTTTCACTGTTCTTAGCAATAAACTTGACCATAAAAATACGTTCTTAAAAGTATCAGCCAGTGACCAAATGTAAGGCTTCACAAATGTAGCCGCTGAACATGGGTTCAGCTAAGCCAGACACCATGAAGTTCTGCATGCGCTCTTGCAGAACCACAGGATTGACACCAGAGGAGTCCCCAGTGCTTGTGGCTGGTCGGGAAAGTCTGGATAAAGCAATGGGAAGTTCTTGCTGTGAGAGTTTAGCTGCATGGACAGGAGCTATGACATGCCAGTGGCTTTTAGGAGCAGAGCACAGGCTCTTTTATTTGTGAGCATAGGCATAAGTATTATGTCTTTAACCATAATCTGTTTTTGTTTATTATTATTATTATTATTATTATTATTATTTGCTTCTCTTCATCTGAACCAATCCCAATGAATACTCATCTTTATCTGCACAGTATCCCAGGATTGCTTCCAGCAACACCTTACGCAGTAACTACTTATACTTGATGTCAAATCAAAACACAATAAGAAAAAGTAGTATTATTTTATTACAAAGTTACTGAAATCAACAGCTGAATGAATTAACTTGCAGGAACAGTCTCAGCACAGCTCTCAGAGAAGTGAGTGACAAATTGCAAATCATCATCTTTGGCCTGGTCTAACATCGCTTGGCCCAGCCACCGCACGAGAGCCATCTGAGTGAGCTGTGTCCAAAGCCTGGTGGGAGAGATTCGTCTGACCCGGCGTTCTCCCTGGCAGTGTGAATGTCTCCATCAGAGCCGAACAGCCTGACTCCTCCGTACCCCTGCAGAGAAGCAGGTGCTGTTATTGTGCGCTTCAGCTCATCCTAAAACGGCCAGCTTTAGGGCCAGATAAATCAGACCAGTTTCTCTCCGTTGTCTCTAAAGGAAGCCAAGGGTGGCTAGCTCAGCCAGACACCCTCATATCTCTGCTCTGCCTGAGCCCCATGGCACAAACTCGTCTCCTTTGGTGAAAAACTGCTCTAAGTGCTGGGCCGTGGACACTGTCTCAGTGGTGGCCACACTAGAGATGCACCCTGCACTGGCAGCCTCTGCCTCTGCTCTGTCCTCTTTGCTACCTCCTGTGCCAGGCAAATCCCTGAAATTACAGGGCCAATACCTTCAGGAAAACTCTGTAATGAGCACCCTGGCATTTATCTTCAGGTAGGTCTGGATCAGAAAGGTATTTGGCTTTTCCCCAGTAGTTTCTTGAACACAGAGAATTCATAGATGTATCAAATTAACCTTTTTTCCTGTCCAGGTCTAGCACCATTAAGCACATGGAGCAGACTTTCAATGTCATCCAAACAGTTTTTTTTTTTTTTTAAAAGGTTTCCTTAAAAAAGTTCCTCATGTGCTTTATACTGAATCAGACCCATGCTGGACTACATAAAAATCACCATTATGCCTTGTTCCTATAAAAACAATAAGTATTGGGAGCGTTGGTGTTTGCCCAGGAGGTAAAGCCTGTGCCAGGCAGCACAAGGCAGGCTGCCAAGCAGGAGGTAGACACGGCAACAGAAATAGTCTTTTCCAGATCTGGCCTCCGAGACTGGTGAAAAAGGTTTCTGGGATGTAAGGAGGTTTCCCATACATGTTGCATGTCAAAGGCAAACACGTGCAAAGGGTGGCTGGATGCTGCACTGATTTCACAGCTTAGGTGTGGTACAGGTGCACGCTCAGTGGTCCTTTGGTGAAGGACCAAACCTCTAATTATGCATAGAGAAGGTTAAACCTCTCTTCCCCCTTTTCCCCATTTATGGAATTGTCTTGATTTTTCAAGACATTTTTCAAGAAGTTGAAAAAATCCACATTTTTTTCAGAATTTTGTCATTTTTGATCTGGAAATTCTGAGGTGGCTTCTGGAGCTGTATTTGATCTATTCCAATCTCCTATTGCTGTCATCATTACCTGCAGACCAGCTGGATTACATCCTGAGTGACAAACATGAGCTACCTTTTGGGAACACTTATTTGTGGTATGCAAGGACAATGCAAAAGGCTTGGGCCATAGAGGGCAGTGGATGGAGTAAACTGCAATTTCCACAGCATTATTTATATGCTCTGCAGCATTATTTCCAAATAAACTAATAAACTTTTTTTTTTTTTTTTTTTTTTTTTTTTTCTGCTGGTGTTTTTTTTGTGTATGGTTATTAGAAATTTTGGAAAAGAACAACAACATTTTTTTTTTTCCTGGATTCTGGAGTCTCCTTCTCTGTAGATATTCAAAATCCACCTGGACATGATCTTATGCAACAGGTACTAGGTGACCCTGCTTAAGCATGGGGATTGGATCAGACGATCTCCAGAGGTCCCTTCTAATCTCAATCGTTTTGTGATTCTGTGAAAATCTAGAAGTTCTGTGTATTTTTTCTTATCAGAAAAATAATAAAATTAGTATTCTTGGAAGCATAGTTTTTCCTGAAAACAATGTAAATGAAGATTTTTATTAGTGTCAGGTTTATTTTTTATCTTGTCCCTTTGGCAAACAATGTGGATAGGCTGGTGAAAACAGAATGACCAGTGATGGAGACCTCAGAAGTATCTGAAAACCAAATTACTCACTGTTGAAAAGATCAGGGCAGCTCCCATCTCACGTACTTTTCCAGGTCACCTGCAGACTCAAGCATATCTTTCTGAACTGATTTGCTTCTTTTGTGGTTTCAAGGGTTCCTTTATGAACATCACAGCAAGAAACACTTCTCATGTTAAGATCTGAAAGATTTGGGAGACTTCTAAATTTTTTAAAAAATTATTATTATTATTTTTCCCACCTCACCCCTTCCACCCACCTGGAAACACTGAACTGCTGTTTCTCCAGCCACTGCAGCCACATACACATCACTTGGTGAAACAGTTCAGGCTGCTGCCTGCTCCTGGGCAAAGCTCATGGTGAGGCACAGGAGTGCTCAGCCCCCTTTTGCAGACATTTCAAGAGAAACAAGAGAATACAAACAATCAGGTCATACGTGCCAGTAAGCACTTAGGAACTATAATCTTGCGCTCTGGCAGAGAAGTAGAGCCAACCAAACTACGTTTACAGTATTTCCTTCCTATCATGCATATTTCAGGCATAGTAAAAAAGAAAAAAGGGCATCAAAACACAGCCAAGTTATAAAACCTGACCATCTGCAGGGCGGCTGGTGGAAAACCATTTTTGCTTTGCCTTGAGAGGCATTTTTCCAAAGCTGTCAAACAGCTATCACCAAAGACCACTAGATTATTTACTAGTCCAACATCTGTCAAGAAATAATTAGGTTGTTAAAGGTATATTGTTAGTTACCAGCATTAGGCATCCATTAATATTAATTGAACTCCTCAGAATTATTTAGGAGCAAAGTCTGGCCCCATTGAAGTTAATGGGAGCTTTACCATTAACTCTTGACTGCCCTGATGGATTTGACTCAAGGCAGACAGAGCAATCATGTTTTTGTGTTCAAGCCATGTACCTGTGAATGGAGACATCTTCTGTGGGGACATAATCTCAGAGAGGCTGCACAATGAGGGAGTAGAGTATTGGTAGTAGGGTGATGGTTGGACCAGATGATTGTGAAGGTCTTTTCCAACCTTAAAGATTCTAGGATCCTATGATTTTATTTCAGATAACCTGGCCACTTTGGGATATTCATTAGAATCTCATCCATGCCGGATGTGTCTGTTCTCCACTTAATCTGAACACACACACTGGGACAAGCAGATATTTGCTTCTAAGTGAGCCTACACATCCACACGTTCACATCAACACAGGGATCCACACTGTGTTTTAACGGTATAGATTGTAAAATTCATCACCCAGGATCCAATGCAATCCTTGGAGAACATGAACTGCAGCATTCAGAGGCTGGTGTGAGGGGTAAATCAGAAAAGCCTGTGAGGTGATCCAGCCCTCCCTGGCCTTCACATGCATTTTCCCCTGCTGGAGCTAATGTGCTTCTGGTCTGCTAACAAAAGTGTCTGTGGTGACTTTGTGGTATCAGGAACTGACCCCTCTGCAACAGCAGGACAGAAGGAAAGGTGGCCCTACAAAGCCAAAATTCAGCCCCTCACCTACATTCCTGGCACTTCCTAAAGACACATTTTCAAAGCCACGTGTGTCGGCAAGACACCAGTGAACTAGTTGGTGGGTAATTAACTTTGCTGATATTTATATCATTAAGGATCCAGGGAGAAACAAGGCTACACCTTATATTCGCTGATTGGAGATGATTATGTTTCTGCTGATGTCAACATTTCAGTGCAGCAAATTGCCCTCTCCATTCCCCCCCCAACACACCAGCTCTGCAGCCCACAGGGACAGGTTTGATGGAGTCTTCGGGTTGAGGTGAGAGGCTCTAACCTCACTGCACATGCAGCAGGTAACAATAGGCTATCCAAATGGAAAACCTCAGTTTTCCATTAATACAGACTTCTGGACTTCGCTGCTAGGTTAAGAGTTAAACTTTTAGTTACTGGATCCCTTGTGTGATATAAACTATCATTATGAGATACATTTTCTTTCCATTATGCTGTAATAAAACCCTCCTCCTTATAATATAAATATATACATTTCCTCCGAGGCATCCTATTTGCTAAAGAACATCATGGAAATCTAATCTCCTTTTAATCAATAAAACACCAAATGATGTTTCTATTTAATGCAAACTTTGCTTCTTACCATGTAATGAACCTGTTTCTATTAAGAACACAGCCATTAATGGAATAAGTAATGCATTACTGCGATTCCACTGCTACAGTCAGGTTTCTCTTAGTATTTCCATTATACACCCTGCTATTTAAGGATCTGCAATTTGCTGCGAGCTGAAGTTGTGCCTATAAAATCCTTTTATACTGCTTGAGGGGTTGGGGTTGGGGCTTGGGTAGGGAAGAAGGTTGCAGTTGTCGTCACATGCAAGGGCTCTCTCTTGCTCAGCCACAGGCTCACCAAATGACCCTGGCCCAGTTGTTTGGCCTTTTAGAGCTTCAGTCAATCCAAATGGAAAAAGGTCTGAAAAAGAGAGAGGCCTCAGAGACGAGAGAGATCCAAGTTTAACTACATTTAAAAGGATGGCTCTAGGGACTGATAATGGACTGGAGAGACTTTTGCTTTTGGGACATCAGTACAATTTATTGTAGGTCAGTAATGAAAAGAAAATGGAAGCATGGCATTGTGCCAAGAACAAGAACTATGGGTGGCTGCTCAAACCGCTTGTGATGGATAGCTGTAAGGACAGATAAACAGCTGTAATATGGGCCAGAAAATACTTATGACCCAATCTGCGCTTTTGCAAAGCAACTCTTTATTCCTAAGCTTTTGTCAAGCTTTTGCTGAAGGAAGTTCAGGACCTTTTTCTTCACAAGATGCTCACTCAGAATATTTTATATCCATATTGGGTTGCAGTTCATCTCAGTCATACTGTTTCTATTATCTGATAAATGACAGGGCTTTCAAGGATGAGAATAAGAAACATGTATTAGGAAACCCTGAGACATGTAACCACTGGTGCAGAAGTTGAAGGGAATTTGAGGATTAACAAACATTTCGATGAGCAGATAGTAAACTAAAACAAGGGGACAGACAACTCACAGCTGAATTTCATGCTCACATCTTCATGAATGCTGTCACTTCCTATGCAAGCAAATCAGACTGGGAGACCAGAACCTCTGACAGGACGTGAGAGATGTGGCTACCAAGAAAAAGGTGGCAACACCTAGCAGGGGCTGTTGAGCCGAAGCAGCAGTTTAAGGCAGCAATAGTAAAGCAGTTTGGATTTTAGGCTGATTTAGCAGCTCTAACTGAAGCTGAAAGGAAAGATGTTGAGGAAGGGATGCTGCTATCTGAAGCTAATATCCAAGTTACCTTCCATTTAATCTTGTTCCAACCTGGGTGAAGAACTTCTTGCAAGTTGTGTATGAAATGGCTTCAGTGTATGAGGAAATCCTGCCTGCAGGAGAACTAGGACAGACATCTTTGGTTCCCCTCTCTTATCCCCCTCACCCCTGAATACTGAGACTGGATAAAGGTAAATCTGGGCCTGGGAACACTTCAACAGAAGGACAACACAGCTCCAAACCCTTCTAGATAGCTGGCACACCAGCCTGGAGAACATTTGTCCTGCACCCCTGGAAAAAAAGAAAAAATAAGAAGAAGAAGAAGAAGAAAAAAAAAAAAAAAAATGTATTCTTTAACCCTCAAGGCAAGGTATTGAGGGTCAATAAAAGGTCCTCTGTTATTAATCCCATAACCAGAGCATATTTGCTGGGACTTGCTGCCATCTTCAGTCTTCAGGCAAAGCTAAGACATGAATGACAGGGCACTGCAGCTTCTCAGTCTTGTGGTAGGTCAATGATCCTCCGGTCATGAGCCTCAAAACTATTGTGCCAGTAGCCTACACACATAGGTAGATATAGTTTCCTCCACTGTGTTCAGTTCACAGTTCCAAGTTTTGCTTCACAGGTGTGAGTGTGCAAAACACCTCTTTAGACATGGGAATAAATCTCACTCTGATCCAATTGCCTGAATCCAGAGTCATAGACAATCCCTGCTTCTAAATAAGCAAGAGAAAAAGCAAGAATCGCTCTCTCCTGACAACTGGGAAAGCATGAGGCATTAATGGTGTTTAAGCTCATTTGGGAACCCCATAGTGGAGTCAGGAACCAAAGTTAGTTCTCCAAATCCCAGCAGAGGGCTTTGGTCATGGGATGGGTCAGGTAGCACACGATATGCAAAAGTGTTTGATAAAATAATAAAAATAATAATAAAAAAATAATAAAAATAATAAAAAAAACAATGTCTGAGGTGTTTCCTGCACCTAAAGCTCAAGGCAGAAGGCTTGGGCAAAGGCCCAGTCCATACATATGGTCCGGTTGTCAGCAGTGATGGCGCTGGCAGAGAGGGCAGAGGAGGAAAGAGCAGAGGAGGAAATTGGCAGAGAGAGCCATCACATCCGGAGGCTTTATCCTAGCACAGGTAACACATTCTTTACTTCACATTTATTTTCTTGCCATGTTAGGGAAGGGGAAAATAGACACGCTTATTTCTCCTGCTCATTTTCCTGGACCATCTGGTGCTGAAGCAGAGATGACATATCACTGCGAACAAGGGGAAGATGTCACAGTTTTCACTAATAGCTGTGGGAGGAAAATAATTATTTTAAAAGTATGTGGGATGTACAGACCGTACTTGTTAAGTCAGACTACCAGCAAACTTACTTCAAACACAAAATGTTTGATATTAAATAATCCGTGATGTTATAGATCAGCAGTCCCAGCCGTAAGAGCTGGGCCCAGATCTGCCCCTACCACAACCTAACTCAGGCACTAAATCGACGAACCTGGTGCACAGTTTGCTGCACTTACTGGATCCAGTCAGAATGAGAAAATATAGACAAGGCTATGCCACAGATTATTCATACCGTGTACATCAGTGATTGCAATCAGGTAGGGAAATAGGTCAGGATGAGAGGTGAAGCCAATAATGTGACAAGTATCACCTTCCGAGCAATGACAAGTATGTATTGATTTTGTTCCCCTTAGCTCTGATCACTTCTGTATTGTTGCTGTGAAGTCCTCAGAACATCTATGTAAGCTTACAGCTCCCAATAATTTCATAATAAGTGATAATTAAACTTTGAAGTACTAAAGATGTGAAGAGAAATGAAATACTTGTCCTATATAGGGATTCTCAAGAAACATCACTCTCACTGAGTAGACACACATGGAATTCACAGCTGTTGTTCACCAGCTTTAGGGGCCTTTGGAAAATGTCTTGAAAACTATCAAATTCAGCACAGAAACCTGCAAGACACGTGGAATAATAATTGAAAATAGAGCTTTTTGAAAATCAAATGGAACAATTTGACTCATAAGTAGTCTTCTTTTTTGGAATGAAATGAACATTTCCTCTCCCTCCCCCCAAACAAATCTGTTTCACTGAAATGTTGGCATTTGAAAAATGTTGATAAACTCTAGTTACAATGAGAGCTAGTCAGAAAATGGAAACAGATTTGGTAAATAAGTATAAACAAAACAGCTTGAATTTGATTCCTGGTATTTTGTAGAATTGCTTTGCTTTTTCTTTGCAAACAAGTACAGCAACAACTTCGGGCATTCAGAAAATAAGCACAATGCCCAGAATGCTTCCAAATTCATGTCAGGATAAAATAATAATATTCATTATTCAGTAGTGCACAATTCATTATAGTATTATTTTCCCATTTAAAGCATTCCTTTAGTCAGATAACAGCCAATCACCCAATGGAAGTAATGGATAGGCAGAACAAAGAGTATATAAACTAAACTCCTGAAAATTGTTTTCCAGAAAACTTGTTAAACACAGAATATTAAACACTCTTGGAGGCATTTGGGCCAGGTGTACTTGTAATGATGAATTTTGGATACAAAAGCAAGAATGTGTTCAATTGTCCCCCTTTCCCATAGACACCAATGGAGCTAGGTAAATACTGTACATCTACTGTACATCATTTTTTCCCCTATGAAACAAAGAACATCTCAGTGGTATTCTGGACAGGTCTGTGAGTGTAGCTTACATTGCAAGACTAAGTTTTAAGTGTTGTCAACCCAGAATTATTTATCAATACTAGTTGGAAGGTATCTTTCATTAAAAAAAGAAAGAAAGAAAAAAAGAACCTAATTCAATAGGACTTTGTTAAAAGTTCTGGAGACAAGGTCACAGATGAGACCTCCAGAGGTTTTTGTTGGAAACACTGTACTTTGTTCTTTCACGTAGAAGGGAGCTGCCATATCCAATTGGAAATAAAAAATGTCTATTGCAAACTTAATGCAATTTTATTGGAACTAAATTCAATCGCTTCATTTTTGATGCAGTAATGGGTCAGCAAACAGAACTCGGGAGCGTAGCATCAGACTAGTAATGTTCCTGCGGTCAGAGATGCCACCACCAGAAGTATACTTTATAAACAAGCAAGCCCTGAAAATTTATTTAGAATATTTAAAAGAATGGTGTTCTTCTCAGCTGCTTACAGACCCACAAACATTCGCCAACAAGCTGTTTCTCAGTCATCATTACAAGCTTAAGCTTCAAACAGAAAATCCATGCCCTAGATAAAGAAGATCACTTCTCTAATGTTATTTTTTCTCCTTCCTCAAATAGGTTATACAGCAAGCTCTCTGCTTTGGCTGATTAAAACACACCATGCATAAGGGAGTGGGAGACACACACATGGAGTCAGACCCTCGATTTATATAATCTTCATTGACTTCAGTGGAGTGACACCAATTTATAGCAGGAAGGGGCTGCCTACAGACTCTTAAAGGATTGATTGGTAACATACAACAAACCATTTTCAGGGAATAAGGTGTTTTTGTGAGAATGATTCTTCCTCTGTCTTGACTATGAGACAGAAACTTTGCTAACACAGACAGAGGCTACACTGTGATATTTATGATACCCAAAAGGAAATACTTTGTATCTGAGATGCTCAATAGTCTAATTTACATGTTTATTGCACAAAAGAGCAATTTATTTACAGGAAGAAAAGTACCTATACATTTTAAAGCAGTTTTTAAAAGGGAATGATTTTGAAAGTGCAGAATAAGAGGACGTTTTTCATCTGTTTGGGTCTGTTCTTCCTCTTCTCTTGGTCGCTAGGAAGAAATACTGGAAAGTAACACTTCAGATAGTAGAGATCATTCATAGCATCTCCATCCACTTTCCACGCCTGCTTTGGCAGCCTGGCTTGTGTCATAACTATCTCAAGTTTATTTATAGTTCAGCAGTGTTATGAGAGGTCAAGCAAGGAGGAAGATAAAATCACCAGGGAGTCCAGGGAGGAAATTTGTTGTGCTGTTTTGGGGTGGGTTTTTTGTTGTTGTTGTTGTGTTTTTTTCTTCTTTCTTTTTTTTTTCTTTTCTTTTCTTTTCTTTTTTTTTTTTTTTAAAGTGTTTATCCACAAAACAACAAGCTTTGGAAGCTGTTCCTTCCTTTCATTTCTCCATGTTCCTCCGCCATCCCCATGGCTGTTTTGGCAGGGATGCTCCGGAAAATAGCAACTGCTGACACCTCTTCCCAGAGCCCACACTGCAGGTCGCGTGAGGTTTCTGTGTTGGTGGACCTGGGAGTTAACAGAGAAGGTCCTCTGGCTGAGGCACTGGGGACACAGCCTCCAGAAGCACTGATGTGCTGCCCTCAAAAGTGGCTGTGCTTAAAAAACTGCAGTTCTGTGGGACCAGAAGCAATGATCTGTGTTGATCTAGAAGAATTTGTGGGCAGGGTTTGCCCATGGCTGGCCTCATGGCTGGAGCAAGGTTGATTCTAGCCCAAAATACAGAGTCCCTGCTCTCCTGTGCACCCAGGATGGCAGCTCCCCATACACTGGCACTGAGGGAGCAGCTGGGTGCTAATCCCGCCAGGACTGAACCAGCTTCCTCCTCTCTTTCTCCTCCACATCATTTCCCTCCCTCAAGGGTGTGCTGTGGAGCTCTGTAGAAGGATGGAGTAAGCACAGATGTCCTCCACGTAGCAGACAGGAAAATTTAAGACAGAGGCTTGCTGTGAGTCTGTGGTGGTTTTACCGTGCTAGGCAGTTGAACACCACAACCGCTCTCTCACTCCCCCTCCTCAGATGAGGAGGGGAAGAAGTAAAGGAAAGAACAACTCACGGGTTGAGATAAGGATGATTTAATTAAAGAGGGGAAAAAATATATATATATATATAACTAAGGAAATATTATTATTAATTAAACAATTCAACTAAAGGGAAAAAAGGGAAAGGGGAAAAGGGAGGGGGAAAGGGAAAAACTAAACAAAACAAGTAAAGGCTATGTGGAAATGCAGAGGAAAGAAATTACTCTCTACTTCCCACAAATGAGCAATGCTTGACCACGTCCTTGAAGCAGGGCCTCACCGCACGTAGCCAGTGTTCGGGAGGAGGACAGACGTTGAGAGCCCACCCCCCCCCCTCTTCTTCCTTTTTCCACCTTTTATTGCTGAGTGCGACATCATATGATATGGAATATCCCTTTGGTTGGTTTAGGTCAGCTGCCCTGCTGATGTTTCTTTCTCACTTTTTGCCCACCCCCTAGGAGGGTCAGAGAGAGTCCTGATGCTGTGCCAGCACTTCTCAGCAGCAGACACAACACTGGTGTGATACCACTGCTGTTCTAGCTACAAGTGCAGAGCGCAGCACTGTATGGGCTGCTGCAGGGAAAGTTAACATCCCAGCCAGACCCAGTACAGAGTCTTAGAGGTACCCAGCAGCTCTGGGGCAGAAGCGAGCACAGCCCAGGAAAACCAGGCTCTCCTGCCATCCCATGCTGGCTCAGTGGTGAAGCAGAGCTCTCTGTGAGCTGGAACAGGGAAGATCAAGGACTCCTGTGAGCAAACACAGGACAAACAATTTCCATACCACTGCATGAAGGGTGTAGACAGGATGCTGCTTCTTCAGCAAAGGCAGTAATGCAGCGATGGCAGGTCAGAGCTGGTTAATATATCACCTTCTAACTGGCATTGAATATATTCGCTTGGTATGTGCAGCTATAGACGAGGCCCTGTTTTCAATATCATGCTGCCTATAACACATGACAGGGTCAACAGGCTGCTGTAGAGATCAAGAGAACAGATCAGCCTTCCAAAAATTCAATATTAATTATTGAATATTTATGTTTACTGGGGGGAATGAGTGATCAGAGTCTCTCTCCAAGGCTGTGTGTGAATCTTTGTATTTCAAGAACAATATAAATCAGTCCTTTTTATTTGTCATTTATGTGAGATGATAATTAACATCACAAGCATTATTAATAAGGCATGAAAGACAGAAAGAAGAGAGGAAGCAGAGCAGCTCACTCCCGAAAAGTTTTTCTCTCTCTCCACTACGTAGATTTATCATGTACCAACTCCACACCCACTCCACTTCTTTTCCCTTCTTCTCTGGCAAATTCAGGCTTTGATAGCATTCATAAACCACTGATTAATATACTTCAGCCATCAAGTTATATCCCCTTACAAATATTAACAAATTCATCCTCGCATCAAGCCTTGTATCAACAGCACCAAGTACCAGATCTGTCCTCCAGGGTGACACAGGGGGAGGCAGACGGAGGTCTCCAGGGTGGACGAAGGCACAGAAAAGCAATATGTCAGGCCTAAAAGAGAAGTTAAAGGATCAGTACAAAGAACGTGCAGAATAAGGTTATACAGACAAGACCTATCGATCACAACGGTCCTTCTGGCCTTCGGAATCCATTTAATAAAAGTTAACTCTAGTTGGCTTCGGGCCCTTCAGCCATACATCTCAGTCTGCTTCCAAAGGGAAATTATTGTCCTCAGCCTCACAGGTGAGGAAAGTGAGGGCCTGAGAAAGCA
Organism: Oxyura jamaicensis; assembly: GCF_011077185.1. NCBI lineage: Eukaryota > Metazoa > Chordata > Aves > Anseriformes > Anatidae > Oxyura > Oxyura jamaicensis. The sequence goes on from NC_048894.1 coordinate 6,352,069, forward strand.
GAACCACAGCCTAAGGGATACTCAGGTGTTTGATTTTAACAGGGCTTTGCCTAGCACTGAAGTCTGTCAGGTGTATTGGTTGAGAGCTTAATCCTCAGATTTACAGCTCCTTTGCTCAGGCTGAGCACAGAGGCAGCTGGAGGTAATGGGAAGGTGGAGAGAAGTCCCCCTCTGCCTTGGTCCTTCTGGGTGATTGATGCACAGATGCAAAAACTGAAATTCACAAGCAAACCCAAACCCTGAGAGTTGATGTTATGAGTTTATCACTGCTTACCGCCAGCTGGAGAACTGTGCTGAACCTTTGGTGTGGACACCCAGAGGTGAAAATGGAATTGCCTCCCCAGAACAAAGAGGAAAAACTGCAAAAGGCTGCATGGACTGCCCTGAGGATACCCTGGAGATCTTTTATGGTGCTCAGCAGTGTAAAACCTGTCATTGAACAAAATACATTTGGCAAAAGCATTGCTGTTGGTGAGGTGTAAAGGTGGGTGAGGTGGTGGTTTCCTTAAAATGGATTGCAGAAATCATGGCCATTCAACTGCCAGATTTTCCAAAGTCCCGTTTAGTTTTGTTTAGTTTAATTTTGTTACAGAATGCCACTTTGTTCTGCCTTCTCCCCACTCCTTACAAAAAGTCCATGCAAGCCAGGTTACCACCAAAACTTGGCTTCTGCCCCCCACTGCGCGCACCCTTTGGACCCCCAGACCAGGTCTGTGCCCGCTGGGTCAATGCATCTCCAGATGCGAAGACAAAATTGCAGAGGCTGCTGATTTTCAGCTCACGTTTTTCACACTATTTACCGTGCAATATTGATATATTAAAATATTACACCTAATCATAATTAACAATGATGCTTAGCAGCATCTATACGGCTCTTCACACCTTTGAAGTGCTGTGCAAACACTCATTAATTAATCTTTGCTTCGGGGATCCTGTACGGCAGCCTCTTCCGCAGGGCACCAAAACCTGGTCCCCAGGTGTGGAGCCGTGCTTGTTGGGACATGCTGAGGGCTGCCCATGGAAATGGAAACTGCTCCCCCAGGGGAGATTTAGCTCTCCACTTCTCCAAGGTACCCAGAGCTGCCTTTCTGATCCCAGGGGAGATATAACAGCAAAACCCTGCTGGAATGAGCAGTATAGACCAGAGAGGGACAAATGGTTGTGATGCTTGTCGTCCCCAGAGCTGGTGCTGATCCAGCTTGGTTACCTGAAGTCATCTAATAAAGGTTGGTGCCTTTTCTTGGGTCAGCCCCAGTTCTGTGTGCCCATAAAAATGAGGTCCCCATAGCTTGCCTGAAGCTGGGGGTGAGGAAGGAGGGAGAGGTAGTGGTGGGGGAAAGGGAAAGGTGACAATCACAGGACCTGCTACAGGAGCATATCACAGCAGTTGCCCCTTCCTGGATGTCCTTCACACACCACTCACCCCTATTCAGATTTAGTCCCTGTGGTGGATATCTCTCCAGTCTGTATTTCTGAGGTGAATGGAGGTGGGGTTTTTTTGTGTCTTGTGCAGCCCGCTCAGTGCTGGTATCTCTTCCTGGATGAAATGCATCTTTTCTCAGCTTTTCACTGTCTTGCTCTGAAATCTCCACTCCCATCCCTCTGCAGAGCTCAGTAACAGCTTGCTTCATCTTCCTACTGTCAGCACTCTGCTTTGACCCTTTAATCAGGGGACTTGGCTTTTATCTGGAAGACATATGCCTTAGGTGTCTTGTATAAGGTGCCACACAAAGCAAATTCAGCCAGGCCTGCCAATAACACATCATCTAACCAGATGGGGATAAACAGACTTGAATTCATTTACTCCCTTTTCTCCACTCAGTAGCAGCAAGCTCCAGAGAAAAGGCTGTTACGTGCAGTGTCGTGCAGCTTCGTGCAGTGTCTCTGGGTACGGGGATTTTGTGCTTTGCATTTGAGGAGAGCTCAGGTCAGCCTCACAGCTTCTTTCTAACAGGGATGGTTGGCATTAATAAAGCGAGAATCTTTTTGCCACTTCGTCCCTGTGACATTGTAGCTACCAAAAATGAATGGTGTCACGGAGGTTTTTTTTAATTATTATTATTATTTTTTATCTTAGTTGTGCTTTTTTGTGCAATTCGGATAAAACAAGGGGGAACTGTGAGGCCCTCTAGGCGAAGATAAATGGTTTGTGTTGAATCATCAATGGAGAAGTGACCAAGCTCATTTTTTTCCTTTGGTGACCTCAGCAAGATTGATATCTAGATCTCATCAGCTGAAGTGAAAGAGTTATTATTACAGAGCCTGGAGCAGGGCTGACATACTTGCAATGAATGAAGCTGTTTCAAGCTTAGGGAATTCAAATAGCCAGGCCAGGGGCATGCTCTGTATGGGAAGAGCAGAGATACCAGCATTCAAACCAACAAAATGGGTCTCAAGACAGTCAAAGGATCAAAGAAATGCTTTTGAGAAGAACAGTTTTTTTCCCAAAAGTGTTAATTGGAATATTTGATAACGGCATCATTCTCTCTCTGTTTTCAGTTTCTCAATGCTTTTTAAAGCCATTATTATTCTTCCGGTTTTCTCTGTCAAATTTATCCATTTTTCTCCTTGAGAAATTTAAAGAGAACATCCTTGCAAAGCAAACAGGTTTGATCAAATTAAGAGCAGACATGGAGACAGTTGCCTCACATGGAGACATACCCCTCATGTAACAAGGCCAACCTATTCCCTGTTTTGCTATCTGCCTTGGGTGCACTAGGTATACAATTTTAAGATGTGGACAACGACACGCTATGAAAATCCTGGACAGGAGCATGTCCATGGGAGAGCATCCCTCGGAGTGGGTGGCAGGGCTTTGTGTTAGTTATTGGGTAGGCAGTCCTGAAAGAGGCCCCAGCCCCCACGCGGTTGCCCTGGAATTTGCACAAATGGCAATCCTCAGGAGCTTATATTTTAAATAAAGTGCGTGCCCATTTACTGATTGGGTTTACAGGCACACGCAGATTAAGACCCTGATCAGACACCTACTGAAGTCAATGAGGGGAAAAAAATTGCAACCAGCCTCAGTGAGCATATGGCAGTCTCAGATTCAAGGTCATACGGGTAACATGCAACATCGCTGATATCTCACACCCCAGGTGAATGTATTAACCCTGCTTGGAAATAGTCATATTTGCTCATGTACCTTAGCCTGAGTTGAGAAGAGCCAGGTCTGTGATCGCGCTGCCTGCCAGCTTCAACAAAAAAAAAAAAATGACAGAGTGAAAGAAGTCTCAAAGACCATGAAACTTTAGGAGCTTAATTAAAAGCAGCATCTGGGCAATTCCAAGGAGAGAGACTGAAATTAGTGCCTCTGCAGACAAAGAGGCAGGCAGCACCTTGCTGCTACACATCTGCCTCTGCTCCAAGGGGGATCCACGAGGACCTGGAGACACTGCAGGGACAACTCCATCCGTCTCCTCCATCACCACTCACAAAGCCACTGGCTCCTACATGAGGCTGTGCAGCTGCATATGTACCTGAAGATCGGGGACTTTACTTTGTGGATAATTTCATATACATGTGGACACGTGGGGAAAAAAGTTGCATAATTTTTTATTTTTTAAAAAAAAAAAGATATTTAGGGTAAAAAACATTAGTGCCTATTCCAAATATCCTGGTGACTCAGAAGCCAAAAAAAAAAAAAAAAAAAAAAAAAAAAAAAAAAAGCCAAGTAGGGGACGCTTTTCTATAACTTGTTTTTTTTTTTTTTTTTTTTTGGTTATTGTTCACTCAGGTGTCAGTTCAATCAGACTGTCCACAATGGCCTTTTGAGATGTGCCACAGCGTAGTTCAGCTTTGGGCCTCCTTAATCTGATAGAGCAGAGTGGTGAAAATAGGCAAGGACAGATGTTCAAATACTTTCGCTTTGGCAATAAGAGGAGCAAACGCAGTGAGGAGGTCAAGGGCCAGCAGAAGAGGAACGGAAGAAAGGCCACAGCTCTCAGTAAAGAGAAGTACCACGGCTCAGAGCTGCATGGAAGCGAAATAATGAAGTCAAGGACCTCACATGCTTCTGCTGCAGCTGGAAAATGCTTAAGCCTGAAAAGTCGGATTTAGATCTGTCATAATAACACTATGCATTTCAGATTGATTGAATTATAACTCACAGGTGCTCCCTGCTCCGCGCATTTCATCTTTCTTCCCTCTACAACAGGCTTTAGACTCCAGCACGCGAGACAGATGAAAAAGATTGCTTCCCTGCATTCTCCTTAACACCGCGAGGTCCCCGTTGCATTTATAAACAAGTATTTCTACATGTAACGCTCTGCAGAGGAAACCCAACCGCCGTCAGTGCAGGCTGTTTTGATGGACTGGGTAAACATGATACTCTGGTGACAGGTAATTTTCATACTCTGTTGATTAATTCCAGAGCACGGGAACAATGGGGCTTTTTCAGCTGCTGAATAATGCATGTATGGCATTGCAACGGGTAAGCAGCAGGGTTCCTGGTTAGCAATAGAAATTCACACACCCATGCTATTTTAATAAGCTATCACTGTTAAAGAAGTCTATTTACGTTATTCATCTCCAACATTTGCACAAACATGTCAACTGGGGAAGTGTGTGGGGGGAGGTAGGAGGGAAAAATGAGGTCATATTCATATACACTTTCTTAGCTGTTTAATTTATATAAGCCTTAAAACAAGCAAAAAAAACTGCTTCCATGGGAAAGGAGGCACCATGACCAACACCTGAAACCTGGAAAATATGAACACAATGAAAACAAACTGTAGCAGAAGAGAAAGAACAGGACAAGGGTTTGCACAGGGAACTGGGCATAGGATGTTACAGAGCTTTGCAAGCCAGAGTTGTTCTGGGTTTCAGTCACCAAGCTGATCCATGGCACTGGCTCCTATTAACCCACCCCAGACCCTTTGGAGCCATCTGGAAAGTGTCCCAATCACTGTCTCCCCTTGAACCAGCCATGAGTTCCCAGAGCAACCAGACCTGACATGTTTCCCTGCTGCCCTGCTGCAATGCATTTGGGTTTGAGACATGGGCCACCAGGCTGGAGTTCGGGGCTGCTTCACTTGGGTTGTGAAGGTGGAGACAGCCAAAGGAAGGAATCAGCTCTTAATTACGGGATCAAGCATTGACTCACTCTTGAATTTTGGTGTGCTATGAGCTAGGTGATTCATTTCCTTAATTGTCAGTGGAGACCTACTCAATGCTGAACATGTGTACAAGTCCGTTTTTCTTGACTCCACTTAATATTGATCAGGGGAGAAATTCATTTGCATAAAAAGAGGCATTTAGTATTGTCAAAGGCTCCGGGGTGTCCTGTCTGGTTTTCAGCAGTGCTCCAGAGGGGTGCAGGTTTCCCATAGGTTCTGGGTAATGTTTGCCAGCCCCAAGGGGATATCTTGGATAACCAGAGGGTATTTAAAATGACACTAGGTGCCTATGCTTAGACAACAGCATCACACCCTTGACTTCCATTAACTATAATGGGAGTTCGGACAGCTGGACAGCTGAATTTGTTGTGCTGTAATCTGTGAGCTGAATACCACCCAAAGAAAATGTCAGTCTCCTCATTTTCACTGGAGGCCAGGTTTTCCAGAAAGCAGCTCCTATTCTGGCATCCGTTCAACTGCCAAACTTTCAAGGGTGATCAAAGGCAAGGCTGAGTCCCGCTGAAGGAGCGGGCGTCTCGAGCAGGTGAAGTGTGTTTGCTATATCAGCTCCTCATGCCCCGCTGCTCAGTTCAAAAATGGAGGTAAAGCAGAATCTGAAGACAGACTTGCAAACCTGGAAGTCCCAGACCGGGGAATTTGGTGTGCACACAACGGATCTCTGCACGCACAGCACAGGACACACAACCACACACCATCCCACATGTTACACTGTCAGAAATCCAGCAAATCTCACCACAGGCAATAGCACTGATGGAGATGGACTAATTGCTCCTTTTCTCCTTGTCTTTGTGTCCTTTATTCATATCCCTCAGAAATAAAGCTATTTTAAAGTGAGGAAAGCCCCAAGCAGTTAATCTCATACACAGTTTCCACTTGCCATTATTTTGCTGGTTGGGATCTGGATGATGGTGCAGCTTCATCCCCTACAACTTCACATCTAAGTTTTTATTTGCATGGCAAGTATTGCTGTCATAACATGCATTCTTTTAAATCACGCTCACAAATTTTGCTTCTCCTTAGCTGCCTGCGAGGTTTCCCACTCCCTTTTTGGGGATTCATCTCTAGAAGACGGTGGGAAGAGAATTTCCTCTGTTTTAGAGAGTGGGGCCGTTTCCCAAAACAGCATAAGAATTGTATATACATGTTTTTCAGGACATGACTATTTCACTACATAACAGTCCAAAAATTTATATCATTATACTGCAAGCTTTGAGCTTAATTCATTTTATTTCATTTCTTTTGGCTCTGCACATAGAAAAATAGGGGGAAAAAAACTCTCCAGATCTTTGCTGTGGGACACCCTGGCATGTATTAATGCATGTGGGGGTTGAGGAGTGCCCAGCTATGGGAGGAAGGAGGTGGAGCCCAGGGCGGCCCCAGCATCACGTTGTGCAATGTGTTATTTCAGCCTCCCTGGAGGACGGTAATTGCGCACGTCAGAAAAACTTTAAGGTAACCAACACACAGGGTAATGGCTGCATAAGGAGACCAACTGGCAGAACACATTGAACCAATTTTCTTCCAGCCTTCCCCCCAAGTCTTTCTTTAAAAGCCTCCTCCTTCAGTCTGAGAAGAAGCATGAGAAACTTTGCCCGAGGTTTTCTGAGAAACCAAGGGAGAAGGAGGAGGAGAGACGGTGATGGGTTACAGAACCTCGTCTCCCCTTCGTGGCTCCCTCTTCTCCCTCAGCCCAATCGTAATTAAACTTGCTGTTGCACCCACTGTGCTAGACACTAATGGGAAAATGCAAATAGACAGCCTTGCTCTGCGGGGATTATATTCCAAAAAGATAAGACGAGGGAGTATTATTCTCCCGTTAGCGCAGCAGTGGTAGGCAACGGGGATTTTTAAAAAGTTATTTGCCAACGCTTCCAGCCAGCTTTGTAGTGTCTGCAGGAAAAAAAAAAAAAAAAAAAAAAAAAAAAAAGCATTTACTCCTCTCAAACAAAGTTTTAAAGGAGCTGGTTAGCTGATTTCAACAGGATTGATTTTGGTTGTTTGCTGTGAAATGCCACAGAAGTGTAGCCTGGTTTTCAGTGATTTGGCTTCTAATCCTCAAACCTAACTTAACCTGGCTCACTTTTTTTAATCTCTCATGATAGCCCACAGAGTCACGATGGGATTTTCCCCATAGCACCCCACAGAACACTACTCTGCAGTGATGTGGAGGAGCAAAGGAAGAGGGAGCTGAAGGAGAGTGGAAAAGGAAGCTATTTTGAGCACAAAGCCTCTAGGCAGATGTAGCTTGTGGAACTATCACATTCTGCCTGGGTTATTGGAGCAAATCAATACTAATTATTTTAAGGCTGAGGCCTTATGCTGGGGCTTCTCAGAGCACTCCTGGTGATCTTCTACTGCTTCTTTTGTGAACTTGCATTACGAGACATTATCGCAGCGTGCAGAGCGAGGATGCTGTAAGGCAAGGGGACATCCCACCAGTTAGCCTCACCATGCTCTCAGGCACCCATGCACAGCTTCTGCCTGCAGCAGGGTGTGTGGATTCTGGTGGAGGATGAAGTTCATGCTGTGAGTCCTTTGCAAGATGGGAGAATCCCCCAAACTCCTCTTTCTTATGGACAGGGCTATGCTTAGGCTCCTTACTTTAGGCAATGAGTAAAGGACCTCATGGCCTCTTCAGGAATCTCAACTAGAAATTAGGAGCCAAATGAGCAAGAGATCCACCAACAAATGCCCGGTGTCATCTCAAAGTGAGCAAGAAGACTGCATGTTGCTCAATCAGTTGAGTTTTCAGCTTGGCGAGCAGAGGTGAGGGCACATTGCACTGTCTCCATACAGCAATGAATGTGGCTTCTTGGAGAAGCCATTCCCTCACCATTGCCAAACTCATTTAGAGGATACAACCTGTGTAGTCATCAGCCACAGCACGAGACCAGGATCCTATAGAGGATCCAAGCCCTCCCTTCAACCAATACAGCTGTTTGTTGCGGCTTCACTGATACTTAGGATGAATTTCAAGCTCATATCTGGCAACCAGATCCCTGAAGCTCTCAGCCCAGTGGCTGCCCAGCCCAAACCTGAGAGCTCTCCTGTGACGAAGGCTGATGCTTCAGATCCTAGTCCTGTCCAGCACAGCCTCTACAGGGTTTGATACTTACCTGTACCCCTGTACCTGGCAGGATCACACCACAGAACTGACCAGCAGCACCTGTCCCACTGTATTTTTATTATTTCCAGGAGCTTCTGCATCCCTCTTGCTGTGTGCTGATCTTCAGAAGGAGAGAAGCTCATAAACACAAGTGCTCTGCAAACTGATTCCTTCAAGGGTCCTGCTTTACACAAAATGAGGGAATTCAGGCTGGAATCTCAGCACTCTGCTTAAGAAATTGTAAGCACAGCATAGCTGGCTTTGATGCATGACATAGGTCTGGGGAGGGCAAGGGTAGCCAGAAGGTCAACCATAAAAATCAGTGCAGTGATATCCACTACCACTCAGTTTCTCCACATCGCAGGAGGGGTTATAATGTTTTTCTCTTATAAAGGCTCTTCTCAGCATTGATTTTATTTTTCTTGATTCAGTGGCTGAAACAGCAAACATAGAAGTTTATTTCATTCCATCCAAAATGAAATATTCCTTTCATTCTCTGTTTTGTTTTTTATTTTGTGACCTTTTTTTTTTTTTTTTGTTAAAATAAAATTAGTTACTTTCCCAAGCAAAATTCTGGATTGAGATGTAATGTTTTGGTTTTGCAGAGGTCAATCTGTATGGTTGTAATCTTTCCAAAAATATTTTTCTTTCATGCTTTGGGGGTGAAAAACCTTAAAAATGTGGCACGATTTCTCCAGTCTCAGGTTAACCAAAACCGACTTGTTTATGGCAAGTGAACTTCTGTCTGAGAACTTGCCTCGTGTAGTTCCATTCTCCACTACCCATTTTTTGTCTTTTTAGATTTGAAATTCTTCAGGGAAGAGACTGACTTTCGGTTTGCACAGGGGAGAGCACTTTGAAGATAAAAATTGTTAGAGCAGTGCTAAGTATTGTGTAGCCTCGGAAGAATGTGTTATCAGCTTACAAAGCCACTTTGAAAAGTAGCATACACTCAAAGGCACCGAGATCTGTCTGTAAAAAGAAAAAAAAAAAAAGTGTAGGTGGGATTTACTGTCTGCTATATAACTTTCTCCTAGACCTTGACTGCACGAAGCACACTGCAAGTGAGGCAGAGTTTTTCGCAGTAACAACTGCTCTCGATGAAACTTGTTTTTAAGGATTCAGTGGCAGCACGGGGACGCCAAAGCTTTCTACACCCAGACCCAAAAGACCTCCCCAGGTCACAGCAGATGAGCCCGGTCTCTGCAACGCTGTGATTCATCGGATCAAGTTTTATTAACAGCCAATTTGCAGGTGACTTTTCTTCTCAGAAATGATTTGCTAAGAGCATTTGTGGGGGGAGAGGGAAGGGTTCTTTGTGGGTAGCGCTGCAGCAAACAGAGTCATCAGCACAAACAGGGCTCCAAAGCTGGCTACAAGCTATGTGAGACCCAACTGTGCTGTACTGCCTTTATGAGGGAAAATAACTTAAGACTTATCCCTTCCTGGCTAGACAGTCTCTAAAAGCTCCAGGGATGCCTGCTATTCCTTCAGTCAACAAAATGGAAAGCTTCTTACAGACTCTCCCAGGCTTCCCCATGCCTCTCCACCACCATCCTGGATCTCAGGTGTGTGCACGAAGTCTGGATTTTCCTCCTACTCTGCAGTCACTCGTGCATCTGCTAAAGGGCTTGTCAGCCTAAATAAATGGGAATTTCCCTACCCAGACATTGCAAAATGGCATCCACTCTTAATTGGTCTTCCCCTGCCCCTGAGGGGGCTTGGCCTCCTAACAAAGTATATGAAAACCTTCCCAATGCATAGACTTGTTTGCTGCTCCTCATTCCTACCCAGGGATCACTCATGCCCACAGACAAACACCCTTCCTCTTCACAACAGCACCAGCTTGAGAGGGGCCTGATATGTTGGAGTCGCTCTGAAGACAGCCCCTTTTAGCAGCTTTCTCTAAAATATGCCTGGAAATCTGTGCCGAGGCTCTGCTCATGGAGCAGAACATGGAGCATCACCTCAAAAACAGCAGCAGGCAGCGAGGCGAGCTCTGGGCTCCCTGGGTACCTCGATCCCACGGGGGCTGCATCCCTGCTGTGGGGTGCTGCTGGTGGTACCCCTGCCCTGCGGGGTCTTCAGCTGAGGAGGAGGAGGGTTTGTGGGAAGGGATTGCGAGGCAGGGCTCCCTCTGCTACGGCACCCCACTGCCCTCTGGCTCAGTGAGCCTGGCTGCCTCCCGCCTCCGAAAAGGGATCCATCCACCTAGAGGAACATGGGGAAATTCATTGTGAAATAAGCATAAACATCTCGAGACATAAGCTCTTGGCTAAGCGGCAGCCAACCAGTTATTGTTATTATTATTATTATTTTAGTTTCAAGGTTTCCTCTAAAACCAAAGGCATATCTTGGGGCATGAGAAGAGCTGAATGTGAGCCTGTGAAACTGCTCACCTGATGGAGGTGTTTTCCAAGGACTTCATCAGCACTTTCCTGGTCTCAGAAGAAAAGGCTGAGCGTTTCCCCACCTGGCACATCTTCCCCTCCAGGATCTGGTGTTTGTTTTCTGTACCTGGAGCAGTAATTTTGCCTGATCCCAGCTCTCATTTAACTCCTGACTTGCCACAGACAAGAAAGGCCTTTGCAGCCTCTCAGGATCACTCCCATCTCCCTTTTGCTCAGCAGGAGCTTCCAGAGCCATCAGTGTCCAACTGATGACACGAGGTTTTCAGAGTATCACTGCCCACAGACAAGAGCCGAACAATTTTATCTGCAATTCCAGCTGCAAATCCAATCCCAGCTGCAATTATAGCCACCTTCTGCTCTTAACAATTTCTGTTCTTCCCAGCAATATACAATGGTCACAGGGTGCTTCCCAGTTGAAAATCCCAAAGCAGAAGGTCACCCACCTTGCAGAAGGTCAGCAGCAGTATGTCATTTTAGCAAAGGGAAAGTGTGGCACAGTTTGGAAAGTTTGGAAGCCTCCACCCACGTTGCCACTGTCCGAGCTAAACGTAGGCAGCCGTAGGCCATCATATTGCCATTTCTTTCAAGCCATTCATGCTGCAGCCCCAGAAGTTGACCACATGTTCAAGGTTATCATAGGATGGCCCTGTGAACCAGAAGACATTTTCAGGATGTCTTAAACATTTTCTGGGATATATGGGCACAGAGTCATTTTTTTCTGTTTGTTCAGATCCTCTTGCTGCACCACACTGACTCCATGTGGTGCTGGCTGAGGGAAAACTACCCAGGAGAAGGAGGGATGGCTGTGATGGGCAGTGCTCCATGAGCAGTGATGTTCACTTCAGACATTTCCTTTACTCAGAGCACAGGTTTGTGGTACTTACGGAGCATTTCCAACTACACATATTCAGATGCTGAGTTAGTGGAGGAAAAAAAATTCACACTACTGTAAATTTCACTCCAGCTTACGCTGGGAGAGAAGCTAGGGGTTGTGACCCTAAAAAGTGATTTGAAGAGCTACTTCTAGCTTGTTTTATTGTGGAAATGCTGTTTATGCAATCATAGCTTGTGTGTTTTCACCCTAAATAACTTTTGAACATAATGGTCACTTCCCACCAAGTACAAAAGGGATGAAGCACTCCCAAACCTAAGCAGTTCTTCTGACTTTCATAAAAATGGGCAGCCAGCAGTTGAGAGAGCCCCAAGCAGAAGGAAGTGTGGAGACTCCCAGTCAGCAGTAGACATGAGAGAGGCCAAATAGAAACATGCACACACACATGCATGCAAACATACATGGCTTTCAGTGCCCCGGTTGACGGAAAATCCTAACTTTGTCCCTGTGCCAGAGAATACAAACAGCAGACACGAACCCTGGAAATGAGGCTGCTTTGATCCCGCCGCATGCTGAATCGCTGATCTCCTGTGGAATTTGCCCTCCTGAGGCTGCAACAAAGAAGTCAGATGAATGCGATGAGGCAGGACTGCAGCAGCCACCTCCATCATTCTGCCCACGTCCTCCCTCGCCCCTCTGCAGCTCCCCTTGTCATTTGCTTGCCATGTCCTTACCGCAAACACTGCTTCACTTAACCCGTGACTGCTCTGCCTGGACCAAAGCAGACAGCGTGGTGGGAGCCCCTGAAAGGACAGAGCCTTCCCACGGTGACACATCAAGTCAAGCTAACAGCATCCCTGGGAGATGCTAATGAAATATATCCTGCCAAGGGGGGTAATCCCAAGGGCTGTTAGGGCGCAGAAGTCCATCACTCATGGGTCAAAGCTCTTGCTTGAACCCCTGTGCTTGCACCTAACTCATCCTGAGCCCCAAACCTTCATGAGGTGGACCCAGCATGGACCCAGTAATGAAACACTTCTGAAGTTGCCCCAGATTTACTGAGATGAGACAGGGAGTCCTAAGGAGGCTTAAGCCCTCCTTTTCCCCACTGCATGCTCCTATGTTTTGGCAACACTACCGTGGACACAGCCTGTCCCCTTTTCATGTTGGGCTTGCATCCTTCTCCAGCCTGAGCTGCAGGAATGCACGAGGGCCAAAGACCTGGGATGGCTTCTCTAGCCCCTTCCAGTCTCCAAGCTGGGAACTCAAAACAGGACCACTTTCCCCATACTTTGCCTGTAAAACTGCAGGGACTTGCAGAGCATTGAGCATAGTAATAAATAGACCTGCTCTTAGCATGGCATTTTGTGGCAGCCCCGAGAAGCCAACGAGGTACTGGCCCATTACTCTCAGCGCTGGGGAAATCTACAGTCAATGACAGCTTCTGCTGCAAAGACCTGCAGGTGGTGGTTTATGCATCTCCATCCCCACCTCTCTGCAGGCCACCATCTATCCAGCTGGTGGGCGCTGCTGCTCCCAGATCACGATTCTTAATTTGGAGAGTCTCTTTTGACATTTTTACTACTGCAGAACGATGCTTACATGCTCACGGGAGCACGCTGTGCTCAGGGAGGATGAAATTCAGCTCCACCAGTTGCACCCAGTTTCTCCCTCACACTTTCTTTTCTTCCCTTCCTGATTCATTTATATTCAACTAAGAAAAATGTCACTGGTTTCCAGGAAAAGCGAGGGTCTGACCAAGGCAAAAGTCAACCCTTTAATTTAAAACAGTTGAGGGGGGGGACACAATTCAGCGAAGCTGTTCAGCTAATGCACAAACAGTTTGTAATTACAGGAGCAGGCTGGGAAAACAGCACCTACCTAGGGAATATTCTTATTAAATAAAGCAGAATTCTGTCACCTTCTTAATCATGAAATATTGATGAAACTGTAAGCAGCCCCTCTGAGGTTTTAGCCTTTGCCCTCTCCCTGTGTGTGTGTGTGTCCACAGAAAGACAAAGGGGGGGCGAAAAAAACTCAAAGCCTAACGATGGAGTTGCAGAATACAAACCATGCTGCTCCATACCAGTGGATTTTGCTGAGGTTGCATGGGCATATGGATTGGAGAAATAAAAATTGTGCACTCACCACAACCAGAAACTTCTTTTAGCTTGATTGTGAATAATGGAAGGGTGATTAAATGCAGACAAGTAAGAAAGGACATATCAAAGGGAGGATGGTCCCATAAGTCAGCAGGGGAAGTGCCAAGTGTCGATGCTCGTCCTCACCTTGAGCCACTCCGTGTGTATTGGAAGCAGCAGGAGGCTACTGGATTCCAGCTGTTCCGGGGTGTTAACTCTTCCTCTAGCTTTACAAAGGTCTGTTTGCAGCTATAGTGCTTTATCCTGGGTCAAACAACAGCTGGCAACAGAAAAGCAAGCACTGGAACCCATTTTCATAAGCCAAAGGCCAATCAAGGCAGCAGCAAGTTTGAACATCTGAGCTCTGAGCATCCCTGTCCTCCTTTGGGAAGCCTAGGGGTCCCAGGGAAAATGGTACCCAAGAGACTGCAGCTTGTGAACAAAAGCTGGATTCACTCAATATTTGCAGCTGTGCTTGGATATCTGAGGCCAAGCTGCCTGGCCATACCCAGGGGTGGCAGGAGCTGGTATGAGACCCCTCTGCCAACGCAGGCAGAAAAGCCCTGAGCAGTAAGAGGCAGGGACGATGAATAGTGTCAGTGAAAGCAAGAAGTTTAGGGAAGAAAAGTCACAGCCAAATTTTCATCCCTTCACACTTCTCTTTTTCAAACCATACTAACCATGCTCTGCTTCTGTGACTCCGTGCCATGGTCCTACCCCTGATAAAGAAAGAAAGAAAAATGGGAGATTCCCAGAAGAAGAGACTTTGGGAACCACAAAAACTGAAGACCAGTGCATCACCAGTAACAATCCCCCTAAAAGCAAACATTCAGCTGGGCCTGGACTTTTATCCCTTCAGAAAGGGGTGGATGAATGATGCTGGGGAGAGAAAAATAGATGGGAAAGCAGGGCTGACCACAAGGATTGGCCGGGAATAATAGTTGCTACGTGAGGTTATTGGGGCTTTTCTCTCACAATAGCATTGCCTTTGGGAGGAGAAAGTGATGGTGAATGAACTAGAAAAAGGGACCGGGGCCAGGCTGGCTGGAAAGCAGAAGAAGGAAGGATCAAAGCACTGGAGGAGGATGGAGGACAAAGATGGGAAGGCTGCAATAGCTTAGAAAGGGAGAGATGCATCAAGCAGCAGGGGAGCCTTCCCTCTGCCCGCTGCGGTAATGGGGCCTTTGTTCTGCTCCTTTCATGTTCACGCACACCCCTGTCCATAAGGGCAGCCGACGGGAGCAGCATCAATCACTCGCTGGTCCCAGCGGAGGGCAGGGCCTGATTGATTTGCTCTCCCCGATGGTTGGCTCTGAAAGGACACGCTCTCATTACCGCTCATTTCTGGGGCCCCGTTATTTACTCGAGGCCTAGTCGCTGCAAACCCTCTGACTGGAGTGGATTCTGTGCTGTGACTTCATCTCAACTGCCCGAGAAAGCTGTGGGAAAAATAAATAGATCCGTAATTAAAAAAAAAACATCCCTGAACTTTAAAAGTTGCTGCTGAAGCATCAAACCGGAGCGGGAGCTGTGGATGATTTTAGTGCTGGTCTGCTCCAAATTCCAGTCATGCCTGTCACAGGCCCACAGCCGCTCCAATTGTCAGGCACAGCCCTTTGTGTTCCTAATCACCCCTGAAAAGGCCCCGATATGGCTGGGCACCTGGCATGGTTGCACATGGGGCCATGGGGTAAGGTGGTCCTGCCCCTGCTCTTGCGTGCCCAGAGGCTTCAAGAGGGCCTGGAGAGAACAGGGCTGGGCTCTGGTCGCCAGAGATGGAGATGCTCTGCCCAAGGGTGAGAGCTGGGAGATGCTGGAACCCAGACCAGCCTTGGTCTGTGGTCAGCTCAGGTCTCCCAGTGGGTCTGGCTCAGGTTATATTGTACTTTCTGCAACACTGCTGCAGGATAAGTCTTATATACGCCTAGGGCAAAGGATCATCCACTTCAAGAAGTTTTTCCCGTCTCCATGTACTTTAAGCATCCCACCAATTTCAGCCATGGGTGGAAGGAAGCTGTACTATTACCTACCAAGCCCATTACAATGATAAATAAACAGTTTAACTTCAGCCTTTAATTATTCACCATTTAAAATCCTTCCAACCTACATGTCCATGCATTCCTCAGTCACTCTTAGCTTTAAGCAAGTCAGCCTGGGCATTGCTATGTTCTCCTTTAAATGTTGCTCATGGTGCTGCAACAAGTGTCAGGCTCTGGCTTCCGATCCCTTGGCTTGCTAAAGCCCACCCGGTGGGATGCAGCTCAGCGTGATGCTGCTCAGCTGCTGCAATGGGCTGAACGCTGTGGAGGATGCAGAGGCTCACAGACGAATGATCTTGCTAAAAAAAAAAAAAAAAAAAAAAAAAAGTTATGAAGTTATGCACCATCCCATGGCTTGGTTGCTTGGTTGGAGGGGAGAGAGTCTCATGGGCTTTGGGAGTCAGCTGGTGATGAAGATGCAGGGTTTGGAAACAAATCAAAGTGCCTGCATACTTGGAAAAAAAAAAAAAATAATAGAAAATTGCAGTGAGTTTAAAGCAAGCTAGCACTGCTACAGCTTCTTTAGACCTGGATTGTACAGGTGAAGTCATGTTGAACAGGTCCTTACAATTATCCTGTTCCCTTTCCTGTCCAAGGAGCTGGGTACAGTACCAGGTCTGCAGCTGTGTGATCAAGATCTGGTGTCTGGAACAAA
The DNA here is from genome assembly GCF_011077185.1 of Oxyura jamaicensis. Lineage (NCBI taxonomy): Eukaryota > Metazoa > Chordata > Aves > Anseriformes > Anatidae > Oxyura > Oxyura jamaicensis. Next base: position 6,368,391 of record NC_048894.1, read on the forward strand.
GCACACCCTGATGTCAGTGCAAGGTGCATTAGTCAAGGACTGGCATAGCTCATGCTTCCACAGACAGCTGTCAGCTGGGCTGCTAAGGTGGGAGAGTCTGAACTTCACCTCCAAGCTTTGATACTTTGCTATGCCTTTTCATTAGCTGTATTTTCCTTCCGGAAACTACCATATATCTGTGGCATTACATCTTTACAACACAAAACCCAAAGGGTTTTATACTCTCCCATGAGTGTTTCTAACTATTCCCAGCTCTCAATGCTAGGAAAATCTGCTTCTCCTGGCTGCTTACACTGCTCATGTATGCAATACACTTTCCAGATCCCTTCCACCTTCTGCTCCTTTTTACTAGAGATGTGCTCCAGAATGAGAAAATTAAGCTGAAGCAGAGGAAACACTGGGTGCAGGTTGGCTCATCGGGTTTATTGTAGAAATCTATTCTGAAATCTGTGTGAAGAGACACAGTGCACAGACATCACTACAGCCCTTTGGTTTGCATAACTTCAGCCTTGCTTTTAATAAATAAGCATCCAATAGAGGCCACCATCCTCAAGAAGTAAAATCCCTACTTTCACTAAAAATAGATTATATAGTAGTATATTAACAAGACTATGATGGTGATTTCATCTTCTACTCTATGACAAGGGACAGCAAGGGCCAACTGCTACCTAAGGGATGGGGAGCCCTAGGATAAGGGTAACATGGAGACATGGTAAGGTACAAGCTACATCTTACCCGCAACATCACCCTAAACACAAATCTGAAGTCACCACTTCCAGACATAGACTTTCAGCTGTCATAGCTGGTCATTTCTGCCCAGTATCTCTGCCTGCTTAGTCCTGGCTCCAGTAGAGCTCACCTGGTTTGTCCCAGTTCAGAACTGGGCTCTCCAAGCTCTGCTAAGATTTATGCTAGCCCAGTTACCAGAAGTAATGACAGGGAACAGGTCCTGTTGCATGAGGGTCTGTGGAAACATGAGATAAGAGAAAATATCTGCCCCAAGGAGCTCAGGAGCTTTGTAGATGAAACAACAAATGGCACAGAAGAGAGAGGAAGACATTGATTGAACATGACATAGTGTTGCAGGTTGGGTGTCTGAATGCCACACAATGATTAGGCTGCTACAACACTGCTTAGACTTGTATTTCCACCCTAATGCACTAAATCCTTCTGAGGTTAAGTTCACACAATTTAGGAATACAAGTAACCTCAAAAAGCCCCATTTTGGAAGCCTCTGCTCCTTGGGAAACCAGTGACAGAATGATGACGTTGCTCTAAGTTCACCTTCAGGCAAAGTAGGCTTAGTCACTGCTGTGAAATTGTTGCCTTCTTTCCTGCCTCTCTCCTGCCTTTCCTGACTGCTCCCCATTTGACACTTTTCACCATGACAGTCATCAGCCTGTGTATAACATAATCAAAAGGCTGCTTCTGGCTTCAAGCCGTTCCAGAAAAAAATTTCCAAGCAACCTACATTAAAATGCAACCCCTGTCCTGTACCTTCCTCCGATGTAACTTTCTGTTCCTTTCCTCCTCCCCATGCTTTTGGGTTTAGGGTGTTTTGTTTTGTTTGTGTTTGTTGTTTTTTTTTTTCTTACTATCACATTATCCCATGTTGCAATTGTAAAACCACATTATAAAAGCAGCCAATATTGAACTAATTTTATCACAGGGCTAGTAATAAAGTTTAACACCAACTATAATATTGTTGTACAACAGAAATATTGCAACAGAACAGTAATATCCTGTTAAATTCATTTTCCATCCAACACCGCAAGATCTGTTGAAAGATGTTAAGGGTGAAGGGTTTGTAGGTTTTTGTTGTTGTTTGCTTTATTTTTGTGAAGCACCATAAATGTTTAAATTTCATTTAAAAAAATACATCACAATTTTGGCAGTAATCATTCTGGTGATATGTCTAATGCCTTCATTGTCTGAAAAGTAATGGATGGCCGGTAGCTAACCTGCAAAGCAATGTGCATCATTAGAACCTGTTCATGGAGAGGAAGAGGCAATTTTAACATGGTCCCCATCACTGCAGTATCTTGTCCCCTCGTAACACTTAATATATTTATTCTTAGGCACCCCAGGGAATTAGATGCAATTATCTTTTTTTTCTTGGGAAAATAAATGGGTAAAATGTTAAGCAGCTCGCCCCCGGTGACACCAGAAGTTTTATGACACTGCACGGATCTGAATCAGCATCTGTGGGGCAGTGGCTGGGCTGTTGGCTCCTCCCATGGGAGGAGGGCAGGGATGGCTAAATGCTTTATCTTGCAACCATCCCTGTGTGAAAATGATGGCTACTTTCTGCTGCCTCCGAGGAAGGCCTCATCCACCTGTAGGAATGCACAGGATTAATTAAAGGCATTTTTTTAAAACCAATTAATTTAAACAAGTAGAAACCCTTGTGTAGATGCTCTCAGTGGATTTAAGCCTTTATAAAAAAAAAGTCTGTTTAACTTGAGGCTGTACATTTGCCAGTTTTGTCCCAAACATCTTTTGCATTATTTCAACTGCTTCTGTTTTTAAGCCAATTTTAATTAAGCTCATGCACTCTGCGCGGTCAGATCCCAAAGGGTCTGTAAAAAACACAGGCAGAGACACTAGGAAGAGGAGCCTAAGTTGGTTCAAGGCAGTCCCAGGCATCACAGCACAGCTCTTTGCTGGTGCCAACTCATTTTAAGTTCAGTATGTTGATGGTGAGACAGGATGAACTTACTGCCTCCATAGAAATTAATCTAGGCATTAAGGAGTTCATTTGTCCACAAACAGGAAAAGTGAGATCCCCCAGAAAAATGAGCAGTGGAGAGCTGCTTGCTATGGAAAATCAAGAGCAAAGCAGGAGGACACCCCAAGTCTCCCAGAGGACAGTGCTGCTGGCTCCCTGTCTTCTCCCAGAGCAGGGCTAAATGTGGCCTGAGGACAATGTTCAAGCCTGAGCTTTTGAAGCTTTTCAAAAACTGTACTCTTTTTGAATGATCATTTAGTGGTTCTTTACTTTTTAATGCGTGTGCCTAGCAGACTGTAGACTGAAGTATGGAAGTCCTCTCTGAGCTCTATCCCACTCTTTTCCATCTTGCTGTAACTACAGCTCAAGGACACTGCTGCTCTCAGGGTTTCATTGTTTGGGTTTGGTTTTGTGGCTTTTAAAACCCCCTTCCCTCCTCTGAGCTAAGCCTAGGCTTTGATTTGTCAGTCTTTTATAGTCCCCAGAATGGAGATGGTCGTGCAATTGTTAGTGAGTGTCTCTCACTGTTGTAGATCTTGTCTCTGAGGACAGGAATGAAAGCCCATGGAAATCTCCTGGTCAGACACTTCATGCAGCTATCCTTTCCAAAATGGGCATTTCTATTACCATGAAATAGATCTGATAACACAGACATTTTCAGTCACGAAGTTCACAAGCATTGTCTTAAGCCCATGTCCTCAAAATGTCTTTAAAAAATCAGCTCTCCTGCAATCTGAGGCCATTTGTCCTGTGATGAGGGTTACTTTGTGAGTTGATATGGGCAAGGACTGGTCTCCAGGACAGCACTGCGTGCATGCGTTCATGTACAAACATTAAAGCCCCAATCAGTATGCCCTGGTGCTCAAAATAACTTTGCCTTTCTAGTAGGAATTGTAGCTTTCACAGGAGCTTCACTTCAAGTAACAGATTGAGGATGAGAGGAAAAAAAGAAATCTACTCTGAGAGTCTTTGCATTGTTAATTTATTCCTCCAGAAACTAAGAGTTTCATCACTGAGAGAGATAAAAGGGGAGAGGAAAGGTCTTAAAGACCTGTGAAAAGCTGCAAGAAAGAGGAGAATCAAAGGACAAAGTCATAAACACCAAGAGAGAACCTGATTTCAAGAAGATTTTCAAAAATTGGGTGGCGATATATTAGTGGAAGTATTTCTCATAGGCATTCTCCAAGAGAAGCTGGAGAACATGAGAGTCTGTGAGTCAGGTAAGCATACATGAGTCTTGACAAAAGCTTCACTGCAAGTGGAAAGCAGAAAGGCAACAGGGTAGCTGAGCTGGTGAAAGTTTGCAGGTGGACTCTGGGAAGGAGGTGGAAGATTAAATGACTTCAACAAAATGTGACAAGAATCAAGAGGTAAGAGGGGGACTCTCACCAAGCAATGATTTTCTACATCTTTTTTCATTTTCTCTAATGATGTGCTTTGATTTCTGGTGGGAACAACAAAGAGGGGATTTCCTGCCACCTTGCATCTTAAAGCACTGTGTGATGCAGTGACAAGTGGACATGAAAGGGACCTTTCTGAACTGCCACAGGTTTACACACATTCTGCAAAGTTGGAAGTAACATCACAAAGGGGACAAGGTTGGAAATAAGTAAGACCACTTAAGACACTCAAACTGCTCTCTACTAGTAAAAAACTAACATTATTTCCTTTCCTCTTTCATCAAATTTACTTTTCTACCAGGATAGTTATTTACTTAACTTCTCTTAAGCTGTCCCAGATTTGCAACAATTTAAATGAGTAAGACTTTATTCCCCTGCATTATTCCCCTACAGTGTGATTTACCCTCGCTGAGAATTTTGATCATATCCGGAAAGTTAAAATCAATCCAGCTTGAAGAATGGCTATGTGTAATCCCATCGTGCAGCCCGAGGGAGGCTTAAGAAAAGAGTATGAGGGTGTGAAGCCAAGTCACAGGTTTTAAGGCCAGGAGAGACTGATAAAATCAGCTCAGTTTATCTAATAAAAGAGCATGGATTTCCAGAAATGCTCCAAAGGAAACCCCTGAGATTACACTGCACATCTGTTGTGGAGGTGGAAAGTGAATCCAACATGTCCTGCTGCAACAGGTCACCTGCAAGACCACAGTTCAATTCTTTTAGACAGAAGCAAGCTAGTATTTCCTATATATCTCATGTACATTGGGGTATCCTTTGTTTTTCCTATATCTCACATGACAGTGACCTGGGTCCGTGCCCTCAAGCAGGCAGCAAAGTAAATCAGAGAGTGCAAATTGCTTGAAAAACTTGTGCAAGTGGATAATGAAAAATTGAGCCAAAAGCAGTTCTCTATGAGGAGATACTGAGAGCAACTTTTCCTGAAAATGGAATTACAGCTCCTGTTGGCATAAGCTATTCTTTCACTGTCTTCCCTGAACCCTGATATTCAATGCAAAGCAAAGCCATTATCTGGATGGTTAAACTCAAGTTGTCTTCTTCTGAATGATTTACTTGTATGGTTTCATGTTGTCCTACAACCAGAAAAGCAAATGCTTAATAAATAAATAAGTAAATGCATTTACTTCTCTTGTCTTTACATACCAAAAGAAAGTTTCAAAGTTGTCCTGATAATCTCCTCCTCTTCCCCCTCCAGCCGCAAAGCCATGTACTTGATGTCTTCCACACCTGTTCTGCAATGCTGTAAGTGGCTTTAAAATGTCAAAGCTACCTTGCTTTTAACAGATTGTGCACACAAACAGAAGAGACATAAAAAATGCTAAGGAGTCAACTGTTAGAGATAGGAGATAAAGCACTTATCCTGTCTAAGGTCTTGCCATCCTCACTGGCTCTGGATACAATCATGGAGCAGAGGCACCTGGATCCTATACAGATACTCCATGGAGTTTTTCTGCCAGGACAACCTAGAACTTAATTTATTGTACATGTTTACCAAGCTGTCTCTGGGGACATCCATAATGATTCTGTTTTTATCTGGCAGCAAAAGAGGACAAAGGTGCAGCAATGTGAAGAAAGATACATTAACTGTCAGAAGACAAGCAACACATCTTGCTAACATTCTCCATTCCATTTCCCCCCAAGTAGCTTGGAGCAGTGTTTTCCTTTTAAAAGTATCCTATCACCTCTGACAGATGGATTAAAGCTTAAAAGCATCAATATTTTGGGAAAGTGGTACCTGCTAGCAAGGTAGATATAGGTTTGTCATTCAAGGGGTTTTATATTTCCTATGAGGTCCTTTCCTGGAAAGCAGCAACCATTTATTTTAAACTTTATCTACTGGTAGAGGTTTTTCTTTTTTTTATCTTTTTGTTTGTTTGTCTTGTTTTGATTATTTTTTTTCAGCAGACACCTCATCTGTCAGTAGTGGGGAAGGGTGGGAGTGCTTCTCCTTGGCTGTGCTGAAAGATGAGTGCTTAAAAACTGATACCACACTTGCTCAGAATGGGTTACCAGGAGGTTATTTCAAGGGATTAGATGACAAAAAGGACGAATGCTACCTCAGAAGCAGATTTAAAGAGTTCTGATAACTGAACTTTTCTTTCTCTCCCAAGAAAGACTGAATCAGTCATGTTGTTCGTATTCCCCATCACATTTCTGATGGGCTGTTTTGCTTATCTGGCATTTCGGCTCAGATGCATCCCACCGAATAGTAGGCAGAGACACCAAACTTAGGACTGTCATTATCCGGGTGCCAGCTACAGTCACTGAGAAGAGAGAGACACCTCAGGAGAGGGATTCACATCTGAGGAGGGTGAATCATGCTCTCAAGATGCCAGTATTTCTCCATTTCTCAAGATGCTGCTGGCACAAACAGCAGTAAGTCAGTACAATGAGGCTTCTAATTTAGGAACCTTGGTGAAATGCCTGAAGTTTGATGGGTGAATGTAGACTGGTGAACCTCTCTCTCACCATAACTGCAGCTTGATGGAGAGAGAGATATCAAAGACACTCACCTCTTTGCCACACAGGACTCCTGTGAAGGGAGATGAGCAGCTGAATCGAGCAAAAGAAGAATAAAGAGAAGAGAAACTTGGAGCTTTCTAAGGGGGAGTGATGAAATCTACCCTGCTATTGCCTTTTGGCTTTGTGAGCTGAGTTACACGGCTTCTTGTCTATACCACCTCCACAGCCAGAAGGATGCTCAAATACAGCATAGGATTCTGGCCCAAAGCTCAGGCAGGAGCATAGCTGAGGATTTGCATGCTGTTTCCATCTGCTCCCCAACTAGTCCTCCCCAATAACTTCGTGAAGCTGAATGGCTGCTGTCCTGGGAAGGTCAAGGCTTGCATGGCCAGTGACTTTGGCCCAAAGACTCAGGAGGTCTGGATATGTTCACTAGAAGGATAGAAAAACATCGGCAACCTCAACACAATTCCAGAAGAGAAATTTTCTTCCTGGAGACTCTGATCTACAGTTTTCTCATTCACAAGTATTAAGCAAAGTACTAAGAGTTAAAGAAACTGAAACACTTTAGGATTCTAAACTGTGTTAGGAGGTGGAAAAGGAGGCTTAAATTGGAAAACCCAGCACTGAGCAGATCAGCAATGCTAACTTATTTCAAGATCCCAGCTCCAGGATGTCCTGGTAGCTGTCTTTGCATTGCTCCTCTTTCAGCCTTGGTAAGTAAACCTTCTTCCAGAATGGTCCCTGGAAGCTCTGTCACTTTCTCAGAGCTGCCCTAGAACCATCTCCAAATTACTCCCTGCTGTGCTCAGGCCCACAGAAGCATCAATGAGATGCTGGCAGAAGCTCTTCCTTGGCTGTGTTCAGATTTTCCAGCTCAGCCCCTCTGGGCTGTGGCTGTACCGGCACTGCTGGTGCAGCTCTCCTCCCTTTCCACTACCTTAGGCAGACAGGGGCTTCCCAGCACCCTGCTTCCCACCATCCTGAGCTCAGATGTTCATTTTATCAGATTCATAGCACCCAGTTCTTTCACACATATGAAATGAAGGTAGGAGATGGACCATTCAGGATTTGTCCTTGCTCGTTAACCAGTTCTGGCAGATGGGTCCCTGCAAATGTCAGGACAGCACATTGGGGTCTATGAAAGACGCAATGCATCTGAACACAGTCACACCAGCTGCCCTCTGTACTCAAGACAGAGGCATTTATAAAGGGCATTCAGACCACTAGAGATCTAAATCATGCAGCACAAGCTTCTGTCATTCTTCATAAAGAAACCCCAGAGCAACTGCACTATGGTGGGACATGAATGGGACGAAAGGAGGGTGCTGATGCCATGGGGACATATGACATGTTTTCAGTCACAAACCAGACACGAGGGCAAAGCCCTTGTTTCCCATCTCCCCTTACCCGTTGTACTGGGCCTGGCTGGGATGTTAACTTTCCCTGCAGCAGCCCATACAGTGCTGCGCTCTGCACTTGTAGCTAGAACAGCAGTGGTATCACACCAGTGTTGTGTCTGCTGCTGAGAAGTGCTGGCACAGCATCAGGACTCTCTCTGACCCTCCTAGGGGGTGGGCAAAAAGTGAGAAAGAAACATCAGCAGGGCAGCTGACCTAAACCAACCAAAGGGATATTCCATACCATATGATGTCACACTCAGAAAAAGGAAAAAGAGGGGAGGGGTGGGCTCTCGTTGCGAAAACGTCTGTCTTCTTCCCGAACACCGGCTACGTGCGTTGAGGCCCTGCTTCAAGGACGTGGTCAAGCATCGCTCATTTGTGGGAAGTAGAGAGTAATTTCTTTCCTCTGCACTTCCACATAGCCTTTACTTGTTTTGTTTAGTTATTCCCTTTCCCCCTCCCTTTTCCCCTTTCCCTTTTTTCCCTTTAGTTGAATTGTTTAATTAATAATAATATTTCCTTATATATATATATATATATTTTTTTTTTTCCCCTCTTTAATTAAATCATCCTTATCTCAACCCGTGAGTTGTTCTTTCCTTTACTTCTTCCCCTCCTCATCTGAGGAGGGGGAGTGAGAGAGCGGTTGTGGTGTTCAACTGCCTAGCACGGTAAAACCACCACACCCGTCACTTTGGGAATCCCAAAGTCATGGTTTAAAAAAGAAAATCCAGTATCCAGACTGAACATGGAAGTGAGGATAGGAGCCAAAAGACCTTCCTCAGAATAGCATGAACTGGGACTCCAGGACCCTTGTTACTCCAGGATGGTCTCCCAAGTGCCTCGTTTTACACATATCAAACCTGTGTGTGACTATAATTATCAGTGTTGCTTGGCTGCAAAAATCCCAGGGAAACAAGCATTTACAGGGAGATTGTGTACCACCACTACCACTTGTAAGCATTCCCATGAGTAATTCCAGTGAAGCCAAGGATGTGTGAATAATATTGGATCTCCTGGAAAAAGAGGTTCACAGCCTGGTCCAGAGAATTATTTCAAGCCTCTAGCATGTCCTCTGCAAATCACTCAGTCATTTCTCTGCTCACAGACATGCACCCTGCAAGTCTTGCCCTGCACCTAATGGCTTCCCAGTTAATGGTTGCATGAATTAAAAATAACGTGTTCACTGCACTGTGTCACGTCCCTGCACACATGTGTAATAGAAAGACACTACAGGCACCATAATACACAGTTTGCCAGACACACTGTAATAAGATCTGATAGTTTCAGTACCTTTTTGGTTGCCATTTTTCACCTGAGTGACATGCTTATCCGTTTTGGTATATAAACTTCTACAAGGTCATCTAGGATGCTGTGTTTTACCTTGATTGATAGCACAGAGCAAAGAAGTGTGACTGATCATAGAATCATACAAAAATGAAGGTTGGAAAAGGCCTTCAAGATCATCTGGTCCAAATACCCCCCTACCACCAATGTCACCCACTAAACCATGTCCCTAAGCAACACGTCCAACCTTTCCTTGAACTCCCCCAGGGACGGTGACTCGACCACTTCCCTGGGCAACCCATCCCAATGCCTGACCACTCTTTCTGAGAAGAAATGTCTCCTAATTGTTTTAATTGTTGAAGGGTAGTGCTCTTTGTTCAATTCTTTGTTTTAATTGTTGAAGAGCAGGGGCATGACTGTTTCCATTTTTCCACTCACCAGGGACATCACCCAAATGCCAGGACTTTTCAACTGTGATGGAGAGAGGCTTGGCAACTCCATCAGCCAGTTCCCTTAGGACCCCGGGATTCATGCCATCAGGTCCCACAGACTTGTACCTGTTTAGATTCATCTGGTGGTGTCGAACCTGCTCTTCACTTACAGCGGGTGGGACTTTGATCCCCCAGCCTCCATCTACAGGTTCAGGGAAATGAAAGACTTGGGAAGCCCGCCTACCAGTGCAGACGGAGGCAAAGAAGTTGCTGAATACCTCAGCATTCTCCACATCTGTCATTACTAATTACTCAGATAGAGAAACTCATTCCTAATAAAAGAAATTAGCCACCTATAATCACTTACACACTACTACTTTCACCCCTCAGTCTATTTTCACAAGTGTTAAAGGTGCATGGTGGCCCTCGGGGACTCCTCCTGTCACCCCAGCGCAGCAGCCCGAAGGGAGCTGTGCCCTCTCTTGTGCTGTTCCTCGAGGCTCTATGCAGAAGGGATGCCATCTCTCGCACAAGGGCTGGGGGATGGGAAAGAAGCACTCACACAACCCCTGTGAATTGGCAACAGTTCTTTATTGTCGGGACACCTCACAGGTAAGCCTGCAGGATGTCCGTGCTGTTTGGTGGCTCCAAGCTAATGCTTGGGATGGAGCCTGAGTGACGAGTAGGGAGCTGGCTGGGCACTCCTGCGCCGTTGTTTGTGCTCTCTGATGGCTGAGAGAGAAGACATGCCAGGGTAGTCCCACGTTTGATCTGGCTGAGGTGGATCCACTTCCATTGGTTCCTCTGTATCTTCTGGTGGATCCAGCTCCATGGACTCCACGGTGTTTGGCAGAAGGACAAGCCAGTCCTTGCCCGGGACTGCCCAAACAGGATGCCTTCCATCAGGAATGTTCTCAGGCCAGGGTGCCAAACCAGGGCGTCGTCCAGTTCCATGCACAGGTCGCATGCCACTGTCTGGTTCTTTTCCATGCATGGTTTCGATGCTGCCGTCTGTTTTGCAGCCACAGCTGGGTCCCACGCTGTATTCTGGACGACAGCCACGCCTCTGCTCCACACGTCTGTCCCTTCGCTCCATGCCACCGTTGTGACACTGGGAAGGCCCAGGCCCCCTATCACTGTATGGCTGAGGAGATGGCCTTTTCCCCACGTCGTTGCAGTGCCAGTGGTACCGCCTCTAAGTGTCTGCGGGCTGGGTGCCAGAGGTACCTCGGGCGCTGGTGTTTCTTGTGCCGCAGGCACTACCCCTCTGCCCATGACACTTGTCTTTATCATTAGCTGCCTTCCTTGGTGCTTTCTTGGACTGCATTGCTGTCCTCTCATACCAAGAACGGCTAGCTCTTGCCTCCTTGCTTCTGCTCTTCCTCCTGCCAAACAATCTGGTTGTCAGAGGGCCTCGAAGCTCAGCGAGTGGTGGGCCACCTGCAGGGGGCCTGTTTTATAGGGCCCAGAGCAAAGGCGGGGCAGTGGTGGCCACTGTGGCCTCAGAAAGCCTCTTTGATGGAGTGGCCCACGCATGGCCAAAGGCCACGTTGGGAGTGGCCTGGAAGATGCCCTCACGTAGAGGAAGGAGGAGGATTGATGAGGCTGAGGGCCCTTTCCTGGGGCTGGCTTCCCCGGGCCATTTGGCTTGCCAGAGAGAAAGGCTGCCCCATGCAATCCTGCCTCAACCCGTTTTTCTCCAGATCTCCAAGGGTTAGGTTCTCTCATTAACAAAAGAAAACACCACCAACAAAACCAAAACGGGCCAATTCAAAAGGCTAAAGCAGTCAAAACTGAAGTACACATCATGACTGTTAATAACCTGCAAAAGTTTTTACTGCACATTTGGAATGTGACGGTAAAATTCTGCAACACGCACATGGTGTGGGAGGAATAGAAATTACATTCAGAGTCTGAGTCTGGAAATTTGTGCCTGAACAGGGAAAAGCAAGGGATGTGTTTAATCAACAGGCTCAAGCACTCTCTTCTTACAAGAGAGAAAAAGACAGCACTTAAACTTGATAACTCCTTACAAATAACAAGTGAGGAATAAAGATAGGACATCAGCATTCCTCAAGAGGGAGAAGAAACATGAAATGGAGTTAGAATTAAACATGTCCTTTACACACTCACATGCACTGTGTATTGTAGAGTACAACGTGAGTGCACATCTAGTGATTTCCCTATCTGCACTCCCAGTTGGATTACTGGTGTCTTATCTCTGCGCCCAGCAGTATACCCTTTTATAAATCATATTCTCAATTCACCGGGGGGGTAGGAGCCTCAGCTGAGAGTAGGGTCCTCTGGTGGGAGTCGTTAGATACTCTTCAATCTCTTAGTGACACAACAGCATTGAAATGAGTAAGAGGAAGGAGACTGAAACACTAAAAAGGGAAAACATTTGTTTATAAAGGCTTTAGCAAAGCCAGGAACAGCAGTCAGGGTGTCTGATCAGCAGCCTTGTGCCCTCAGTAGGAAAAATCAAGTAAGGAAGGTTGGTCTTGTGTCCTAGCCTGCCAGGGCAACAAGAGCCACAGTGAAACACCCAACTGGATTTCATTTTGAATGGGAGCAAAAGGGGCAGGATAATGAGGAGCTAAAAACTTTTCTCCCTCCAACTGGACATCTGAGTGGGACTGAACTTGTCCTGGAGAGCACCCCCACCTTGATCAGCCAAGAAACCAGCACCCTTCCGGGTCTCTCCCCAGCCTTGAGGACCGGAGCCAGACTTTTTGCCCGATTCCCAGGCATCATGGTGGTTTTCTATAAAGACTTCCTCTACCTGTCCTGCCACAGCTCCCAGGCAAAGCCAAAAACTTTCCCAAACTGATACTTGCTGATACCAGTGCTGTCACCAGTGGGTGTGGAGGAATGAAGTCATCCATGGACTAGGGCTTCTGGGCAAAGGTGTTGGCCCACCTCCTTCATAAAAGGCTTCACCAAACAGATATCAGTTCTGGGTCAATTAGAAAACAGGGATCAACACTCTGGTCATTGTAAAGCTTTTGCAGACTTCAGGGAGATTATTGAAATATTCATGTCCCATTCACATCAAAGATCTTGCATCTCCCCTCCTAGCACCAGTTCTCTGCATTAGACTAGAAAGCTTGGATGGTGAGCACAGGCAGCAGCTGTAGCAGAAACAGCACTGAAAATAAGGATATAAGGGAATGACCTGCAGATAACAGGACTTTTATTTTGCCACCAGAAATACTGGCATTCAAATGACCCTTTCAATAGCACATATGTTCTGGGAAGTCTTCCCAGCACAGAGAGAGCTGGTAGACTTGAAGTTTAAAGGCCACAGGAACCAGCCTGATTACTGCATGCAACTCTACATTGTTACACCAAGAAATGCACCCCAGGCTTCCTGCATCAAACATTCAAATCTCATGACTGAGATAGAGCTCTTATTCTCAAAAGGCACCCAAATCTTGATTAAAGTGGTTAATTAACTTCATTGTAAAAGGGAGTGCTCTCCTCTTTGACTGATTTCATCCTAACTGCTAATTTTAAGCTACAAATGCTACTGGACTGTCTACTTGAACAAAGAGGGGCTTCCCAGGAAAGATGCCTTTCAAATAGGATATAGCATTTTTTCAAAGCAAAGATGAATTTCCCCTCTCTCTCTCAATAGGGAGAAATGAGATTCTGACTACTGTAGTGTCACTCACTGAAATGACAGGTTAAGGATAAGTGTGTATGATTGCAGACTGCAAGATGGCAAAGTATATGCAAACCCTTTTCAAATGCCAGAGTGTGTATTACTGTCTTTTCATCCAGGAGATAAAAAAAATAATATTCTTTTTTTCACTATGTGAAAGGTAGAAATACTCACTTTGGGCAGTGTTCTGATCTTACACTGCTATAAACTGACTTCCCAAGGGCTCTTACAGCTTTGGGCCAGTGCCAGCAGAGCCCTGGACCCAGATCTTTGTTTATTAAACCCAACTTTATTTTACTGTTTCAAACCCTTGAAATCTTGTGAAGTAGTTGTGAGAGCACCTTGCGTCTTCAGATCAGCGTGACTGTGCCCGCCCTCCTAATCCTGTGCAAAGACGGAAGGTTAATTAAGCCTGTGTTTGATTTATAAATGTTATCCCTTCTGCAGAGCAGAGTGCAACTCCACCTAAAAGGCAATACTGTGCTTATTTGACTTCTCCACTGGCTCTTCTCTACATGCAGTGGTTTAGGATATAAATAGTGCTTTAGGGCAGTGAGTGGTTCTGGTGAAAACTAAGCTCAATTTTTGAACAAATCATGAAAAAGAGTAACTTGAATCGTACAATGATTTCTAGGAAGCTGAAGCAATTAATTCTTTCCTGGGTAAAATGTAAGCCAAAAAATAAAACTTCACTGTCCCGTGGTGACAGCAAAATTTAAAAGTATGGTATTAAAGAAGGCAGAATTCCCTACTTGTATATGAAAACAATGTTTTCATTTAGACCAGTGGAAATCTGGACTAGTTCCATTTGGACCTCTGAATTTGCTCTGGATTTACCCCAGGGTAAATGAGAACAGAACACAATCCTCCTTCCAGGTTTCCTTTTTCACTCCTTCCCGTTAATTTCTAAAGAAGAATCAGGGCCTAGTATCAGTAGAGCTCCAAGATATCCATTACCACTGGTACCTGAGTGGATGTAAATATTTGTGCTCCCTATGGTATTCCTCTTTTTGGGAGGGCTCCTTTTTAAGAGCAACCACCCTCCAACCCCATCCCTTTAATGTTACCGGCTCCTTGGCAAAACTTAGAACAAATCCTGAATAGTTGTTCTTATTTGCAATAGGGGAATAAAGAACCTGAAGCTGTGTACATCTAAGTGCAGGATATTTCAGTTCAGACAGAGAATGATGACATCCTTGGGAAAATGTATCCCATTGATGAGTGAAGATGGTTATAATTGATAAGGCACCTATTCAATAAATAAATAAATAAATCTCAAAAATCTAAATCAACCAAACAAACAAATTTAAACAGACCTGGCTTCACAATGCAGTGCCCAAAATGGCACCAAGAGTATTTCACCTCCTGTTAGCATCTCTACTACCTTCAGCCAGTCATGAATCTGTGACAGCAAACGTTGTTTGTACATCCCACACCTGATACAGGGAATCAATCCAGCCCAGAAGGTTTTCTGGACCTTTCTGCATTGCCCCAGTGCTCCTGCAGTGGGGACTCTAACCTAGGTACCGAAGGGTTCGGCTAACACCAGGGTAGACGATGATCACTCAGCATTTTTTTGCCACCATGCTGGTGACATCTCTGGAGACTTCTGGGAAACAGTGGCAAGATCACAGAGATCAGGGCAGAGGGATGTGTCCCACAGATTACTATAATTTGTTACTTGAGTTAATGAAGATCACGAAGCTGCTTTCTGTTATCCTAAGCAGAGCTTAATTTCTTTTTACTTATACTATTGTCACTCCATTTTTGCCCCTGTGCAAGGTTAACCTTCAATAGGAGCAGAAGTCCCACGGAGGTATCTCCTCTTGCCGTGAAGAGATGCCCTGAGGCTGCAAAGGCAGACGGGGCTCACGGTGAGTTTGCACATGCTGTCTCTGGAATAGATTTGCTAAAGGGTGCAGGACAGACAGAGCTGCTGGCTTCAGCTGAACTGAAGGAACTTTTTCAGGTCTGGACCCTGAACAGAGCCAAGTGTGAGGGAGGAAGCCAGGGAAGTAAACCCAGACCTGGCTGACACACTTTGCACCCATAAAGGGAACCTCAGTTAGATTCATGCTCCCGAGCCAGCCCAGCTGCAGCTCAAAATTCAGCCTACTGTTTGTTCTGCCTTCCTGCAGGTAATATCCCTGTAGCAGTGGTTTATGCTACTGTAAGAAAAGTATTTTAAACACTTTAATGGCCTGCTTTATATCCATCCTTTCCTTCAGTGGGTGCAAATAATTGCTGGTGCAATTTTGTACCCCCAGTTATTTGCAGTTATGGTGTGTGTCATTGACGTGTCTAACTAGCTGATAAGATACGTGGGTGCAATCAGATGCCGTAATTAGAAGTTTAAATGACACGAACTGCACCCACACATAACTGCAAGTGCAAAATCGTATCCGTAACATCTTAGAAGCAACAAAGAGAGGAAGGACTTGGAAATTTGTCCCTGCAAATGTTAATTTGCATGGCAATAAGCTTGAGCCTATTTGGCAAATACACTTTCATTACACAAGATTTAAGCCAATTGATTCTAAACAACCTGAGAGTGTTCAGACACTTAACATTAGACACAGCATCTTGAAAAATTATAGTAGTCTGCTCAACTAGGGCAAGGAACTTTTCCCTTCAGTTAGGTAACATGTAATTCACATCTTCGTTATTGCCTTCACTGTGGCAAGAGTAAGCAAGAGTCTTTGCTTGTGATGACAGATTTTTATAACGATTTCTCAAGGCTGTAGCACAGTGTAAGTACATTTCGTATTTCATGATAAGCAAATGGCATGTAACAAATAAGAAGGTTTTTGCTCTGGAGTTTCTCTCGACACCATAATCATATAATATACAGCCATATATTCCAGCCTAATGCAAGCCAGAAATTATAATCTGATGTCTCTTTGTAGACGTTATCCAAAGCTTTGGGAGCCTTAAATGTTCCACTGCTTTATTGGGAAAAGACAGATGCACTTTGAGGTTAAATCAGAATCACTGGTGTTGCTCTTATTTCTCCCCGATCTGAGCCCCCATGGCTCCACACTTAACCTTCCCCGTGCACTGCGGCATGCACAACACCACTGGAAATATTTCCTCAAGCTGTTTGTTATTTCTCCCTCTCTTCTGTCCAAGGGAGGCCAAGAGAAAAAATGAACCAAATCAGACAGAACAAGCCAAAGAAAAGCATAACAGAAGAAAGCATGGAAGGACAAAACAAAAAAGCTGAGAGAGAGGGAGATTGCTTCCTTACATCCCTGTTCCCGTGTTTTGGTTCAGAGCTTGGCATTCCCCCTTGCTGGTAGGGACCAGCATGAGAAGCCCATGGCAGAGCGAGGCAGTGCAAGCCCTGGTGTGATGCACCACTGCAAGCCGTGCTTGGCCTGCGAGGGCAGGAAAGCAGTTTTCAGACAAGGAACATCATTTTATCTCTTGAGGGCAGCCAAAATGCAGTGGTGCCTACTCTGAACCCTCCCCAATGACTCCAGAGCCACGCTCTCCTTCAGCTGTCCTGTGCCTGTGTCTGCAGTTGGGATATTCCTGCACCAACTGTCTGAGGAACTTTAAAGCTTCAGGAGATGCCCAGCCCATGTTCAGGGAGTTTTTTTGTTCCTCAGACCCCAAGAAGTGTCAGCCACCTCGGCTCAGGAGCCAGTACCTCCTGTGTATTTCAATGCAGCTCAGACCACGGTGCTTTCCTGCTGCATCCAGCTCTGCTTCTCATCTCCCATCTCTACTTCAAATGCTTCGCAGCTGACCCTGGAAGAAAGGAGCCAAAATCCCAGCTACCCCAGAAGCAGTCCCTGGAGAGCATGACTCGCTAATGGCAAACAGCTGCAGTCATTAATGTTATCTCAGGGGATCTGGGCTTTAACAGCGAAGGTCCCAGGTTCAGATCCTGTTGACAGACTGTAAGATTAATACTAACAATCTTGCCTAGCAAAATATTGCAGGGATCACCTTCTCCGAGGCCTCAGGTGCTTGGGAGAGCAGGCAGCCGATGATGTATGAGGCACTGTGTTGTCCTCTTGGCTGGGTAAACAGAATGATGCCCTGGTGGCTTTAAAACTTCCCCCCCCCTACTTTTTTCTTCCTTTCTCTGATGTTTCACATTATGGCTGTCCGTAGACTGATAGTTTCACATCATCCAAACCAAATGTCTGCTCTCCATTAGGACCAAGGGGTTTTGCTATGTTCCAGGTGTTTCTACTGCCTTTTTTTTTTTTTGCTGCTGAAACTGTGGAGATGCTGGAGGTATCATCCAAGCCATGCCCTTCAGCCCCCCATACCTACCAGCTAACAGTGGGATATGAATAGGGATTACAAAACAGCAGGTTCCTCAGTCAGAATGGGACCGGTGCATCTGTAGCCTTTGACTTCCAACATTCAGCACAAGGCAGAATACCTGTTGCTGGTGGTAATTCAAAAGTGGGGCAAGACAATCTCACTAAAGCAAAACCACTGAGATGAAAATGATTAGATAGCATCAGCCACGTTTGTCAAATCAGCTGGAGAGAGCTCTTAGTCCGGCTTTCAGTGGACCTCTGGCTGCATGGCGCTGCCTCGAAAACACCAACCTTCACCTCCGTCCCCTGGGACACAGGAGAGGGCAAAGGAGCCACCAGCTACAGATAAGGTTTGGCTGTGGTAATAAGGAGGCCATTGCAGCCATGAATAATCTGTTTTCTACAGTCTCCACAGCCAGTGTGGTGTGAAAAGCTGGACAAGGATTTGTAAATGAATTGAGCCCAAGAGTAATTACACGTTCCTGCAGATTACTTGGTGCCGTAATTGCACTTAGTATTTACCATGTGACCTAAGCCAGAAATAATCATGTATTTACTTTATATTTATATTGTAACGTGCCATGTACTGTAATTATACTGCCACTCCATGGTACTTAACACATCATCGAATGTTCCACAATTATCATGTTAGTAAATAGCACTTACCGAGATTTGTGGCCTGTAATTTCAAGCATTACCTGCTAAAGATTTAGTGTAGAAATGTCAAAAAACCTGTTTCTTGACAATGTCATTTCATATGAAAAAATGTGAAGTCCTAGAACTTAGAAGTCAGTTTTTAAAAATCCATATATTGAAAATAAAAAGGAAAAGCTAGATTTGGAATTAGAGGTTTTTCCAGTAAAGTAATTGTCCATTCCATAAAGAATTCTCTGAATCCTGCTGCTCAGGGTGGCAGAAGATTAAAAGTGAAAACTTTCAAACTGGTGTGATTAAATGGAGGTGTTAAATCTAACTTGAGACTCTTAAATAAAAAAAAAATATTTTGAAATAAATTCATATCTACTCAATCTCTCATTTAATTCCAATTAAATCTTTGAGTGGCTAAACCCAAAACTTTTACACTGGATTTTCTGAATGCGCTTATGCTTACATATACATTTGCTCTTATAATCATTGCTCTAATACATCATTGATGTATTTTGCTGGTCTAAAGCCAAGGTTTAAGTATGGAAGTCTTAAAATATTGGTCTAAGTAAACTCATTTAAACAGGAAAGTTTTAGAATGTTCTTAGATTTTCATGATTGCCCCTTCAGCAGGATTTTTCCATACTATAACACTGATGGATGCCTGGATATCACCTGCCTCTAGTAAAAATTCAGTCAGGACCCAAGATTTGCAGTGTGGGACAATCCCCATATTAAGTTATGTTACAAAACCTTTAAGGAAGCTTCCCTTCCTTGCTGATGTTTTATTTCTTGGTTTAATACATAGTTCCATTGAATGGCATCTAATGTGGAGACCCAAACCTGCAATTAGGAATACCTTTTTTCACCCCTCTAATTTAAGAGCACAGACAAGCCATTACTCCAAACTGAAGGATGAAACCCTTGTTGCACATGTAGTTGGCAGTTCTGTTGTTGAAGTCCTTGTAGCCCAATTTTCTCCCTCAAAACCTGATCTCTTACTTCAGTCTTGATCTGCCCCAATATATACAAATGAGCTTAACTTTAAACACTGATAGTACCATTTACCTCATTAACTAGAGCTGGATGAATAATTCATAATGCATAATTTATCCAATGAATCTCACTTCTTTTTGTGTTTGTGAATTGTCTGCAAATAGATTCTTGATTGGACTCTTCATCTAAAATTATTTGCAGGTTTCTTCGGTGAATCATAATCAGTCTGTGGAGCATTTAAGCGGTGCAGAGCGAGCAGTCACAGTTTGCGGCTCACGCTGTGTGGGTTCGCTGTAGGAACGTCAAGGTAACGCTCCTGTTCCCTCGCTGGAAAAATCTTATGTAACTAACCAACAGCAGTATGAATTCTGAACTGCACATATGAGCGTAAAACTTGGAAATTCACACCCTTGCTGGGTGTTGTTGTCAAATTGAGAACCTTCCTTCAGCGAACGGTCAAACGGTACTACAGGAAAGTAAATACCAAAGCTGCAATATGTGCCTGCAGCAAATCTGCGGATAGGAAACATGAGCAAAGTTACTGGAGGGCAACACATTTCAGCCTAACAGCTGATCCATGATAGCTGTCCCTGTGAACGCTCCCATTAGGAGGCAACCTGAATTTATTGAGCCTTTCCTCGGTGGAGGTTAAACCAGCAGATTACCTTGCACTTGCTGTGGGCGAGGAGTTCTCATATGGATGCAAATTGGCAGTCGCGGGGGGACTTGTTCACGTTTCTGAGGCCGGAAGGTTTTTTTCCATCTAGCTACCCTATTTACTGTAGAGAAGGAAGATCTCACCCAGGCCAAGTATCTTCTGCAAGGGCAATGCAATTACTTGCAAAGCGCTCGGGTCCACTGCCTGCATTAATGCTGATGGGGCAGTAGCTGGTGGGGCTAGAAAAACTCCTGTCAAGCTTTTGTCATGAATACTGCACTGGCTTCTATGAGCAGAGACAAGAAGCCAGCCTGGTTTTGACTACCATAGCTCCCACCACTGCTTCGCTGTATGCAAGTGACCTAAATTTGGTGAGAGAAGTAGCAGAGAATCCCTCTTCTAACCCCCCCCCCCCCCCCCGCCCCTCCCCTCATTCTGCAGGGCTCCCTGAGCAAATCCTTCAAACCCATTGACCCTATCACAAGTTAAGCACTTGCCTTCCATAAACCATGTGCTTACGTGCTTTGCTGAGTGGATTTGGTTTGCTAAATTAGGACTTTGGTTCTACGTTGGGAGATTTTGTCTGATTAAATCAATCTTTACTATAAAGGAACATAATAACCCTTCAAAAACAGAAACGTGCAAGCCCCAAACCGATGCAGTGTAGCCCAGGGCCACGCTCAATATGTAAAGATTAATAAAATTAAAAAAAAAAAATGCTGCTGTCATAAAACAGTCCCCAAGGTGGTCAGATGCAGAGTAGACTTTCAAGTACATCATTTTGCAGAGAAAGAGGCAGCAATGAATATGCAGAAGAGGATTGGAGCTGTCAGGTGAGTGTAGATGCGAGCATGTGACCAGTCACCCTTTTGACCTGCGCATCAGATTTCGAAGGGAAAAGGCTAGTTTTCAGGCTGCCTCTGAATACAAAGCAACCACGTCCGCGACCACTTCACACAGTGCTGAGCAAAAAGGTGGGTTTTGCAGGAGGAAGATCACAAAAGCAGGGAGGATCTCCCAGGCTCAGCATTTGTTCGAACACGAAGAAAAAGTCAAAGACATTTTTTAACAAGTACGGGGCTACATGTTGCTCCAAAGAGACCGTGGGGGACCAGAATTTTTTACCTTTCAGAGAGATAGATGCTGTGATTATCATCAGCCAAGATAATGGATTCACTGTTCCGGCTTTGCCATCTCTGTCAATTTTGGCACAATAGTTTGATTAAAAAAGTGTGAATGGAAAAGATGGCAGTGAATAACTTCTATGACATTAGGGCAGGTGAGCTCCAGTGGTAATGTGTTATATTTTTTTTCATGCTTGAGGAAATATTTGGTCTTGGCAGGCACATCGTTAGCTTTATTACACAAGGCTGTAGGACAAGGGAATGACAGGAGTAGCACAGGAACGTATTCCTTGCATTGATCTGCCATCAGTTCTTACGAAAAGTCCTGGAACTAGACATGGTACCTGCACTGGGCTTCTCAGGGCAAAAGATTATCCCCTGTGCTCTGGCCTGTGCTGGCAGACATTTAAAGACAAGGGATGTATAAGTACTTTGTTGCAGACGCCTGTACAAGCAAGTCACCTTGGATATCTGTTCCAGCTCATGAAGGAATGCCTGAAAAGTCAGGCTCTATGATCTAGAACATGATCACCCGTTACACCCACCTGGTTTCTGGTATCAGCGCACTGCACCTCACCCTCAAGACAAGGAGCCAAAGACGAGCCCCCAGCTTGCAGGGGGTTAATGCTTGGGGAAATAGATTAACTCATTTCCTGGTGAGATCTTTAGTGAAACCTCCTCATTCATCCCACAAGTAATATGAGCACACTTCACAACCCCTTATTGTTTTCTAAGTCTGCCTGTAAACATCACCAAACACTGAGTCCTGAATCCAGGACCAACAGTGCCCCAGGAATGCCCTGGCACTCACAGCAACTCCTCCAGCCACTGTCCAGCCTCATCTTTGCTGGACCAGCCACCAGAGAGGCCAAGTGTCCCACAGCACACAGTGGGGCATGCGTCCCACTGATGAGTTTGGGTAATTCTGAGCCACTTGCTCTCTCCCATAAATTCTTTCCTGCAGCAAAGCAGTCTGATGTAATGAACATTTTACACGAGCCATGAGCTTAGAGCTTTTGCTGCTATGCATGTGCCATTGATTAGAGTGGCTGCAGATGGTTTTATTTTAGATAATCAAGCTTGCTGGGGTTTGCCAGCATCAGAACAAAGGCATAGTTTCCCCGCTTACTAACCAAATTTGCAGCCAAGACACTTGAATTGATCTTAGCTCTGACGGATGGTGAGAAAGTGGGGAGGGGGGAGAGAGCAGCTTTCCCATATACCTCAGGCCAGGTGGCTCATACCTCTGCACACCACATTTTACCTCCACATTAGAGGAACTGTATTCCCTTTTGCTCCTAAACAGGGCAGAAAATAATAAATAAATAAACAAATAAAAAAGTATCTTTTTTCATTAGCAACTCCCATGCTGCCCGGCTGTGTTATAACAATATACAGAGCTGCCGAAAACAAAGGAGAAAACAACAGCGGTCACAACAACCCACGCAAACACTAAAGCCTCTGGAGCTGGAATTCCTCCAGTGAGATGTCCCCTCTGAAGTCCTGAGCCCATTCTGCAGCACCCCGCTTCGCATGTCACTCCTTCTCAGTTGTTCCCACACAGCTGGAGAACCTCTGGAGGCTCCTTCCCTGGGGAAGCAGGCCAGGGAA
Organism: Oxyura jamaicensis; assembly: GCF_011077185.1. Lineage (NCBI taxonomy): Eukaryota > Metazoa > Chordata > Aves > Anseriformes > Anatidae > Oxyura > Oxyura jamaicensis. The sequence goes on from NC_048894.1 coordinate 6,391,096, forward strand.
AAGACAAAAGAGTTGTATGATGCTACAGGACACACAGTCATTCAGTCTAGATCTGTTTAAACATTCATGTTGGTCTCAAAAGAGCCTGGTTTTATGGGACACTTACTAATTTTCAGCCTCAATGAAACCTGAAGAAAGGTACAGAGCAGCCGGCAAGATCTAGTTGTTTGACTTTTGGGTGTCTTGGAGATGTGCAGAGCAATGGTGGTGTTTAGGTACAAATCAAAATGTCCCTCTCTTTGCCCTTTCCCAAGTGCAAGAAGATGGATAGAAGCAGTGGGAACAAACATATGGGATCCTTTGCCAGGGCCAGATAAGCAACACCTCTTGCTCAGGCTCTGCACGGAACATCCCCTGTCGGAGCCTTGGAAATGCATCTGCTTGCCAAGGTGTTGCTGGCTCAGACAACAAGAGAGCTGTCCTCTTGCAAGCAGTCACTCTGTGGCCTTTGTTTAAAGCTACACATTGTACCTATAAAACAAGTGGCCTGAATGTAAAGGGAGAGAAGGAAAAAAAAAAAAAGAAAAGAAAAGAAAAATGAAAAGGAAAAAAAAAAAAGTATGCAAGAGATAAATCAATAGCAACCATTTAGCAGCTGGGGTGACATAGACAAAGTGCACATAGAACCACAGACACTTGACTTCAGGGCTGGGGGGAGAGGGTTGTTTTATTTTGTGCTTTGCTTCTTAATATTTTTCAGATTAACAGTTTGCAATTCTCTGCTGAGCTGTAAGGTCTCGGAGGCACTGCCTGCTGGAACGTTTTGATCAGTGTAAGCCAGGGCATTTCCAACAGACAGGTTTATTAACTGATTTACTGACCACATGAATTTTGCGTAGCTGAAACTATTTAGCTGGTCTCTTTCTCTCCCCTTTCCCCACACCTCCCGATTATTAATCATTAGGGAACTTTTTTGCTTTTGCATGAAAACAGCCCCCAGACAGTGCTGCATTGCCTCTAGTCACACACGACATGACAGGTCCACCTCTGCCAAAATTTTCCTTCTGCAGCAGGCTACGATACAGGGCAAATGGGGCTTGTCCTCTGCATGGGAGATGTTTTGAAAAGATGTAAAGCTGTTGAGTATATTTTCCACACCTACTGAAGATTATTGTTTATAAATTCTACTATCTGAGAATTTTGGAGTCAGCTCCATGGAGAGCTCCAAAAGCCACCTGGCCATGGGCGTGGGCAGCCTACTCTGGGTGGCCCTGCTGGAGCTGGGGTTGGCCCAGATGGACCCAGAGGTCCCATCCAACCTCAACCAGTCTGTGTTCCTGTGAATTACCACTTTGTTTCAGGTTGCACTAAGCCACCAAAGATTCTTCTGTGGGCTCCATTAGGGGAGCCAGGGAAGCAAGATCATTTACAGCCAAGAGAGGATTCACCCTCCTGTTCAACTGCAATGTATGCAAGGTGCCACCTTAGATATTTGACCACCACTCTTTTTTATATATATATATACATGTATACATATATATAACATGCAACATGCAAAATGCAAACAGCACACTGTGTAGAGATTACCCAATCAAAATTTCTCCCTATTATATGGACTTAAATTTCCAGCTCAAGGAAAAATAGCATATAAAGAACACCATCCATATTTAATGATGAATTTACTCGTTTGAAGGACTTGCTTTATGTTCTTTGCAGTGGAGCTAGTTAGTTAAAAAAAAAAAAAAAAAAAAAAGGATGAAGTAGAAAGCAATGCTCTGAAAGAAACATTTTTCAAGAAAACCTTTCAACATTTGAGCAAGAAAGCTTCAAAAACTTGCATCTGTTCTCCAGCAAGTCAAACCATAGATATTTTTCTTCTCTCTCTCTCTCTCTCTTTTTTTTTTTTTTTTTTTTATTTAGCATTAACATTTTCATGTTTGGAACATTTCTGTTTCTATTACTTTGCATTGACTGTTGGAGTACAAAGTTTAGTGCAAAACATCCATCTGAGGATTTGAAGGAACTTCACCCAAGCTCACTAACACACATATCCTCATGAGTTCCTGGTAATCACAGGAGATATCGTGGCCCCCAGGTTTCATGCAGAACATGAGGCAAAGAAAAGCAAAGCCACTCCTGTAGGGTCTCACAGTGAGTTTCTGTTGGCAGAACGTTGTCCATGTTGCCCAAATCTCTTTGTGCTTTGGCTCAAAACCCACCCCTTCCCAGGGACAGAAGGATATACAGAGGAGGTCCTACAGTGACAGCACACCCTACTCCTTCACCTTTCCCTATAACTTACCAAATAACCTCAGACACATTAGACCTAGCGAAGTCAGTTTTCCTGTAAGTTTAACATACATGGAGGGATTCTCTGGTGCCTCTGAAGAGCCATGCTCACACGGCAACCTTTCTCTAGGGAAGGCATTAAGAGGGTTTGCCTCTGTACTGTCTATTTTAATGAAACTTGTAGGACTAAAATATCTGTAAGACCTATGTCAAATTTGATTGAAATAGGCCAGCAGGCTTAGAAGGTAGCAAGGGAATACATGCAGAGACACAGAGATCATGTAAGTCTTATTTTCTAAGGAAAATAGGCTAGAATACATTCCCTGTCTTTTCTTACACACACTTACCTGTTGAAAGGTCAATGATAATTTATTACATGGTTATGTTTTTGTTTCTCTATGCAGAAACAAGTGTCCTACACTACAGTGACATCCAGTGTCCTGATGGTCTATCAGAAGAAAGCTGTTCTCAAGGTATTTTTGGCCACAGTAGAGGCAGAAATACGGAGGCTTCTTACTAAAGGTCTGTTTTTGTAATATTGGCAGCCTAAGTTTGCAAACAGCGACAGCCTCTTTATGCCAAACAGTAAGGCAACCCTTGCTTTTCATGGTACAGCCAATTACCTTGCCGTGGAATTATTTTTCCCAAATCAGTTTATACATGTTTAGCTCTTGGCATGGATCTTTAAAAAAAAAAAAAAAAAAAAAAAAAAAAGTGGACCTCACTAAATCACAAGACAAAGACCTCTTTCAGAGGCTTGCTAAAAGAATAAGACCTGTATGTAAAGTGATATCCTCATTGTGAGTATGTAAGGGGATCTCTTCTGCAGTCAAATGGAGACCACTTTCCTCTTAAAGGGACTTTCTCAGAAGTGGTAAAAGTCTTTTGCCAATCATTGAGCCGTTCAAATCCAACTCAGACGATCAACACTTGTCAGTACCTGACAACTATCCAGTTACCTTCACTGCAAATTGACCAAGAGGTTTTCAGCCATGCTCATACTGAACAGACAATCCCATTAACAAAGCCTCCTATCCCAGATTTAACGCCAGGGTTCTCCATCTGAACAGCAACACAACCTAACAGGGCCATGAGGAGCAGCTTATTCCCTCTTCCTTTCAGGTTGTTAAACCCAGGACAGAGCCACGACACATCAGTAGCCTGGGTTTATGCTGCCTCTGTACATGCTGTACCTGTTCTGTAGATAAAAAAGGAACTTCAATTTCCAGTGCTGTCAATGCAGTGACTTTTAATCAGTAAATTCCCTTTCTAAGACAGGCAGGGAAAAAAAAAAAAGTCCTCATCTGAAAAAAATATCAAATGCATTTTCAGCCAGAAGACATAAATATAACCAGAAAGCCATTTGGAAATGCTTTCATCTGACAACTGACATGCTTAGATCATCTGCAGCCCACCCTGTGCTTTTCTCACTAGAGAAATTAAACACTAGGAGAGCTGCTGCTGCTTTGAATACTCCCCTTAAATATTTTCTGGCACAGACTCTCCCAAAGGCAGCAGTGGTAGTCTCATTGCTCAGGACAGACAAATCTTCCTCTCCTTTTCATGAGACGTGACAGTGGGTACCCTGGGACATGGGTAGAAATAAGTTTAGATTTCGGAGAAGTAGCTTTCTTGTATGAAACTACCTACTTGAGAAGGCCTGGCACTCACCTCCAGGGTGTGTATCCTTGCTCTTTTCTTGCTTGTGCACATTCACTGGTTCATTTTGGATCACTGGCTGAATTCTGGAACAATGCCTGATTCATTTTGGACCCCAGTTATGCCCAAAATCCCAGTCTGTGCCCCAAATCTCAGTCTATGCCCCAAATCCAAGTTTTTGCATGTGTATTTGGAAAGCATTCCCTTCCAGTGATAACCTTGCTGAGACGTCCATGCCACTCAGGACACTGGATCAGAGCCCTGATGTGCTCTGTAAAGGCTGGGTCCTGCTCCCTCATGCTGCGAGGCCCTTCAGGCAGTCAGGCAGACATCCACAGCTGCCCTTGTTCAGCAAAGGTTCATTCACAGTGCTGGGACATGGTGTTCAACAAGGCCATCACAAAGTTCAACAAGGCCAAGCCCAAGCTCCTGCACCTGGGCTACGGCAATCCCAAGCACAAATAAACACTGGGCAATGAGTGGATTGAGAGCAGCCCTGAGGAGAAGGACCTGGGGGTGCTGGTGGAAGAGAAGCTCAACAAGAACCAGCAATGTGTGCCTGCAGCCCAGAAAGCCAGCCGTGTCCTGGGCTGCACCAGCACAGTGTGGGCAGCAGGGCAGGGAGGGGATTGTCCCCCTCTGCTCTGCTCTCGTGAGACCCCACCTGGAGCCTGCGCTCAGCTCTGGGGCCCCAGCACCAGAAGGACAGGGACCTGTTGGAGTGAGTCCAGAGGAGGCCACGAGGATGCTCAGAGGCTGGAGCACCTCTGCTGTGGAGCCAGGCTGAGGGAGTTGGGGTTGTTCAGCCTGGAGAGGAGAAGGCTCCGGGGAGACCTCACAGCGGCCTGCCAGGGCCTAAAGGGGGCTGCAGGAGAGCTGGGGAGGGACCCTATTGCAGGGGTGATAGGACAAGGGGAAATGGCTTTAAACTAAAAGAGGGGAGGTTTAGATTAGGTATTAGGAAGAAATTATGTACTCAGAGAATTCTTCCCAGTGAGGGAGGTGAAGCCCTGTCCCAGGCTGCCCAGAGGAGCTGTGGCTGCCCCATCCCTGGCAGTGCCCAAGGCCAGGCTGGATGGGGCTGGGGGCAGCCTGGGCTGGTGGGAGGGGTCCCTGCCCGTGGCAGGGGGTTGGGATTAGATGGGCTGCCAACCCAAACCATTCTGTGATTCTGATCTGAAGCAAATGAACATTTCAAGTCTAATTAGGAGCTCACACTCTCTGTGGGGTGGCAGTGACCACACAGTAACATCCATTGCAGAGGATCTTGCTCTTCTGGCTTCGTGTTCAAGGTGTAATTTAAGATGCTCAGAGTAAACTGTAATTCTTTGGTGAGGGGGTTCATCCAGCCACTTCTCACTTCAAGCCCCCGTACAAAGCGTAAGAAGTGGGTACGCTGCCATTCTCAGTGATTTCCAGGAAAACTATGAGTTGTAAGCAGGCGGCTCTGGCTTAGGGGGCCTAAATCCCAAAATTGTCTTGTTTTCTTGGTTCACCAGAGGACAACTTAACAGCCAGGGCATGGTGCAATATTGAGTCATATCTGCACATCACAGCTGACTGAGGCATGTATGCAGCTTTACTCCAATTCCCTGCAAATCCATGCAAAGTCCAAATCCATGCAAAGGTCTTGCCTTTAAGAGTTTTCTGAGTCCTGGGCGAGCTTATACAGACAGGAGTGCTGTTCCGAGTCCTGGATTTTGCAGGGCAGAGAGAGGCTGGGTACAGTGATGGCTGGTGCTGCTCCAGGATCCCTCCTGTAGACCCCTGTAGAGAGCAGAACTTTTCTGCAGCAGAAGCACCTGCTGGAGAAAGAGTCCTAACTAATAGGCCTGCAAATTAGCAATCCTCCATGAATACATCTTTCAGGATTGAAACATTTGGTGAAAGCTGGACCCTGGCCAGAAACAAGCATTTGGTGAGTGCCTAAATTAAGTTAACGTTTGCAGCCATGATAGACTTGGTCTAAAACACCAGGACACATTCAGTCAATTGAGTTATAGCATCTTAAACTGGCAAGGTAACTAATTGCTTCTTGTTGTGAGTTAAGCACAGTAGCTTATGTCTCAGTGTAAAAGGGGTGAGCTAAACTGCACCTCTTGTAGCAGAAGTAGGTAAAGAATATGCACATGGATAGCTGTGGCATTGCAGTCAGTAGGAATCAGATAAGGCCATTGTCACTCTTCATGTTCCTGTGTGCTATATCCCTATATATATTATGCAAATCCATGTGATCCTTTCATTTAGAAGCAGTTACATTTCACTGGCATATGCCTTAGTGCAGATGGAGTTGCACGATTATAAAAATGCCTGGTCCCTAATGCCAGCATAGCTTGGGTCACGTCTCTACTATTCAATAAACCTAATTCTAGAGTGGCTAGTCCTGCATCAGAAGCACTGTGGCCACACAACACAAATGCAACCATAATAAAAAAAATATCCACACCTCAAAAAAAAACAAAACAAAGCAAAACAAAACAAAACAAAACAGCCAAACACAGATTCAAATATAGCTACGGTATTCAAGAAAATTTTCTAGTCCTGGAAGACTTTACAGCAGATGTGGGTTTTTTGCCCATACCCTTCTATCAGGTTAGGACCTCTGTCCTCTGGTGGTCAGCAGATGGGCGGTGTGAATACCAGATTGCACACACTGGCTGATTTATGGAAATGCAATTGTGTCAGTCAATATATCTACTTCATGTCAATATAGCTTCCTGTGTACTGCATAAGCCACACCATTATTTTTCTACAATGAAAATAGTGTGGACACATCAGGTACAATCTGAGTATTTGTGGGCATTAGAAATGTCTTATATTATCCTGTATGGACCTAACTGCCACTGTAGACAGGTACAGGTCTTCTGTGGGTGCCATCTACCTGGCCAGTGAAGACTTCTCAGTTACCCAAGAGCACCTCAAGCAGTATCAAATTTTGCCTAAATCTTGTATTTAGGAAACTGAGTCATGCCCATAGTGAAGCCATAAAAGTTACAGTCAGACAAGCACATCAGCAGCTGAAGGGAATAATGTTACTTCTATAAGCTATGTACTCAGACTGGTTGGCACGCTTGTATATTTATGATAGATATTTAAAAAAAAATAATACCTCATTTCACAAATCCAGCAAAGAGAGTAGCCATACAAGGAGTCAAACAGGTAGTACTGCATTAGCTGTCAGGCACCAGGGAGCAAGGAGAGAAGCTGGTGGAGCCAAGGGTGAGCAGTTCTGGAAGAGATGTATATAACCAAGCCTGTCATCCAGGTTTGCTTAGCTGGCCTCCCTGATGTCAGACAGGTCTATTTCATTTCAGATTATGTTTGCCTGTGGCTGTGAATGATCAGGACTCATCCTGACAATTTTTCTGTAGTCACACTCTTTTGTTTACTTTCAATGAAAGTGATTCCAGGAGCTGGGAATTTATGAAAAGTGTAAATACGCTGACAATGCAGCCATGCTAATGTTGGTGTCTCAGCCCTGGACTACCTCTTCACACCACAAACTACTCAGACATTACAGGCAAGATGAAACAAGTGCTACCACCAGGAGAGATCCGGCCCATGGGCTACTGAAAATGCCTTTGCCTCATGTCTGAAGGTGCCCTAAGTCCATCAGTTGAATGTATAGTGCATCTGGTCTTGCAAGCCAGGACTGCAAGACAATCTGGGCTTAGCTGGAGTCAGGTAGAAAACTGCCTCATAGCATCAGACTGCAGGAAAACATGCTGACTTTCACCCGAGCTCTCCTTATGTATCATCACTGACTTGTTCTGCTTTGTATTATGGAGTTTTCTTCCTTTTCCTGGACTATTCCTTCAAAGAGGCCGAGTCACTAACCAACCACAAAGAAGGGTGTTATGGCCAAGGGCTTTAAGATGGCTGTCATAAGCAGCTGAGTAAATTATGTTGTAATGACAGGCTCCACAGCATTCCAGGGTGACTGTGAGACACAACAGTGGCCCTCTGGGGCAAATTCTGGATAACTGTAAGCCACAGCAGATGATGAAGTTACACTAGAGATGGTTTATATCGTCTGCTTTACATGTACACAAGGGTTAGAAGAGTTGCAAGGAAGGTTCACACGAGGTTTCACAGCTCATGGTGCCAGATCAACTGCAAAATCTCCTGGTGCTTTAATGGTGACGCTCAGTCTCCCTCTTTGGAGGGGACAGAACGTAATGGTACTCAGCTGTGACTATGACTATGCCAAATACCATTTGCTCATCTGAGATGAGCACAGATGGTCATATTTCCCTCTGTTTATTTTTGCTGAATGGCCTTTTCAGCCTGCCTAGTCTATGACCTTCTCCTAAAATGGGTGGATAAGCTTTTGTTCTAATGCTGGGTTTCTTCTTCCTTCAGGAGGAATAAAATAAAGGCTCTGCTGGTATTGCCTAGGAGGGCACAGGTGGACAACATAGCCTTCATGCTTTCAGTTTGTTCCCTGCAGAAATGCAGGTACTGCAGAGGCATCCAGGTGCATGTGTGAAGACTGTCCAACTTGCTGCTTCTCAGGTACAGGTTTTGTAGGCTGTAACAGGAACCATGAATTATTGCACTATAGCTTAATTCATGTCACTTTTGATCTTCAAAGTAAAACTGCAGTCTAATATAAAAAGATATTCTAATCACTACATTTAAATACAAAAGGGAGTAAATCACTAAACAATATTTTACCATGTCAAAGGTAATAAAAAAAAGGAATGAGTAATAATGAAACAGTGCCTACCATCTTGGCCACTGATGAAAAGGGAAATTGAGAGGGTGTGGTGGCCTCTGAGGATCCTTCAGATTGAAGGGCAGAGAGCTGGTAGAGTCTAAGCATCATGAAAGCTCAGCTCTGCCATGCCCTGCAATATCACTGCACACCTCACACTGCTTGGTGACTCAATTTCTAAAGCTTCATCTCTTGTAACCACAGAATCGGGTATGAAGCTTAGAGAACAGCCTCTCTGCTCTGCCAGCAGAAACTGCCTTTGTAGCGTTGATACCCTGGGAGGAGGGAGCCACAGCCCTCCGGCAGAGATCTGTGTTCACAGGACAGAGGTGCTCCAACCCAGGGCAAGAAAGGAGTTTTAATGCAGGCAGAAGGCAAGTGCTGCTCTCCTTTTAATTTTTAGTTTATCTAATAAGCTGATGGCTTCGGTGTGTCAAAGGCAGTAATGAAAAGCATATCTGCTGCATTTATTATGGAAGAGTTTGAGGCCCTTTGTACTGGGTCATTCATAAATACATAACAAGAGGCCCCGTGGATCAGTATTCACATCTTATACGAAGTCGTAAAAATGAAGAGTGAAAAACATCTCTTGCCTCAAAAAAATAACAGCTTAAACAGAAAAAAAAAAAACAAACAAACAAACAAAAAAAAACTATTATCACCTCCATTTTTGAAGAAGGAGGAAGGAGGCACAGAGGAAAGATCTGTGTGATCTTTGTGAGGCAAGAATTCCTGCACTGACTGTTACTCTTGTCCGTGGAGACAGAAAACCTAAAGGGATTGCACCAGCAACCGCTGAAGCTGCTCCCTGGAGCCAGCATCAGTCCTACAGGACATGACTGGATAAACCAGCCATGCATATAGCATGCAAATGCAAGGGGACAACCATTAAAAGTGTCATGGATACATCCAATGAGCTGCTCAAGGTGATTACCAGAGGTCTGTGGAAGAGGCATAGCACGAAATTAATCTCCCAGAGCTCCACCAGCCTCTAAAACTCCCCCACTTTAATAGGATTTCAGGGACCATAACACCACATGGGATCTGACCCACTACCTACAAAGACATCTGGTTATACTTTGTCCCACTTTAAAGGTTCCTGGTCTTTCTTGATCCCTAAGTCCCTGCTTGAAAGAAATGAGACACTGGTTGAGGCAAAACCTACCTGTGGTGTAAACAGCCAGTCTCTGAGGGACTGGCAGCGGGACAACTGACTGCTGGACAAATGAGTGATAATACTGGCATCGTTGCAAGACATGATCCTGATCTGCACCAGAGTTTTCCTTCAAGGTGCTGTCTGTCTTATTCCAATCTTTTTCACCCAAGTTTGGAGGAAATGCCAAGTCAAACCAATACGTGACAGGATTTGCTGAAGCAAGTTGCAACCAAAACACTTTTTTTCTTATTTTTTCTCATCTTTGTGAACTAGCAATACTACAGTCCACGTGTTTTGGATGACAACCAGCAGGATAGGCTCCAGCCATGCTGCCTCACTCATTGCATCATGCGGCTGGTTTACGTTGATAGGCAGTCTCAGATCTCCCCTTGGGGTGTGTTAGTAACATCAAGTCCCATTGGCTCTGAAACAGCTTGAACTTCAGAAAAGCAACCTTCAGCACTTTGTACTTTAGGACAAAGGTGCTCAGATATCACCCTGATGGAACCTGTAGAGTGATTAAACAGAGTCCGACAGTGGTCCTGTTGCCCTCTCTTGGTTGACGCCAGCACATTGCAAGGGTACCCTGAAGCCAAATTCATGCCAGATTACCTTGTCTGTACAGTATGGAGCCCTATTCTCCATCTGTTTCCAGCCTGGAAACAGTTTCAGCCCTACTGAGCCATCAGTTGCTCAGATAGCTACTTCCAGAGGTGCCTGGAGCTCTGTTTTTTCAACTAACCCCTTAGGGTTAGATGGCAGTAAAGCAAAACCACTGTCGAGCCATGGGAATTTTCTAACCTCAAACACTTTTACCCCTAAAAAGGCACAGAGAGCAATCAATTATGAAAAACAAACAGCCTTTGAGAACATTACACTTCCATGCAGCCTGTTCTAGGGGAACCTGTCCTGGACCTCCATTCTCCAGGCTTTCTCAGGAGCTCAGGTGGGAAATTGCTGATCTTGCCTCAGAAAATCTGCGTGCATCAATGACCTCTCCCACCTTCTTGTCAAAAGGTCAAGCCATGATGTTGCAAATCCAAATGCACCCCATCCATGGACTACTAGATCCTCCTCAGACACATTTCAGAGCAAACATCATTCAAAGCCAATAGACTTCATTAACGGCAACCCTAATTAAGAGGGGAAGATCCCTCAATGGGTCCTTCACGCTGGTAGCTCTCCAGAAGAACTTCCACCCACTTAGTGTAAATCACTGTATCCAGGATGGCTCTGATCAGATTGGGAACGTTTCAACCCCACTGTAACAGAGCAAGTGCAGGGTAGAAAGTGGCATAATAAAAGGTTTGGGTTTGCAACGTATCACAGATAGGGTTTATCACACTGAAATACATTTAAAATAAATAAATAATTTGAAAAGACAATATTTGATGAAGACAACCTTAAAAAGAGTTTGAAAAGGCGAAAAGGTTATCAATCATCTTTCAAATGTTCAGGACAAATACAGGGTGGGTAATGAGTGTATTGAGAGCAGCCCTGAGGAGAAGAACCTGGGGGTGCTGGTGGATGAGAAGCCCAACATGAGCCAGCAATGTGTGCCTGCAGCCCAGAAAGCCAGCCGTGTCCTGGGCTGCACCAACACAGCGTGGGCAGCAGGGCAGGGAGGGGATTGTCCCCCTCTGCTCTGCTCTCGTGAGACCCCACCTGGAGCCTGCGCTCAGCTCTGGGGCCCAGCACCAGAAGGACAGGGACCTGTTGGGGTGAGTCCAGAGGAGGCCACGAGGATGCTCCGAGGCTGGAGCACCTCTGCTGTGGAGCCAGGCTGAGGGAGTTGGGGTTGTTCAGCCTGGAGAGGAGAAGGCTCCGGGGAGACCTCACAGTGGCCTGCCAGGGCCTAAAGGGGGCTGCAGGAGAGCTGGGGTAGGATTGACACTTGATCAGAGCGTGTAGCGATAGGACAAGGGGAAATGGCTTTAAACTCAAAGAGGGTAGGTTTAGATTAGATATCAGGAAGAAATCCTTCCCTGTGAGGGAGGTGAGGCCCCATCCCAGGCTGCCCAGAGGAGCTGTGGCTGCCCCATCCCTGGCAGTGCCCAAGGCCAGGCTGGATGGGGCTGGGGGCAGCCTGGGCTGGTGGGAGGGGTCCCTGCTCATGGCAGGGGCATGAAACTTTAACATCCCTTCCAACCCAAACTATTCTATGATTCTAAACCCTTTGCAAACATTAAATGGAGTGACATTTAGCAGTTCTCTTAGCTGGTTCAAATCAGTGTTTTATGAACCAAGATCGGCAGTTTCACAGGCAGAACTTGTAGAATTACACTCTGTTCCTGTTCTGTGGTTAACAGGATAGAGTTAACCAACTAACAGCAGATTTCCTTCACTACTGCAACATCCCCAATTTAGAGTCAAACATCACTTTTTTCATTAATATAAGGACTGGTGCTGCCAAGGAATATTTAAGCTGATGCCCTACAAAGCTGAACTCCATGCCACTTGCATTTAGAGTCTTGGTTTTCCCTACTCATGGCCATCATTCTACATTTAACATTTTTTATTTTAAACCAATGGATCTTAGAGTCACGCAGCATCTCTTCAACGATTCGACACACACCTCTGGAGATGCTTTCTCTAAAGAGCAAGTTTTGCTCTACTGGGAGCTCTCTGAGCTCACTGTGGCCAGCTGTGGGGTCTTCATGGGTAATATCACACGGAGAGCAGGCTGCCTGGAGCTCCCACCGGGATCAGAAACCATAGTGACATTTTGGTAGCTAACAGAGCTTACAGTATTGCCCACTGAAAATTAAGAAGCACACCACTGTTGCAACACACCATGGCAGTCATGGCTGTGTATCACTATTAAGAGTTCTCCTCTCTTGGTGCACAGGCCAAGGTGGGGAGCAGAGGCAATTGGGATGGTTTAACAACCATTGTCAGTCGTCAGTGGAAAGGAGAAGGAAAAAGTACTGCTTGGTGCTGGTGAGTGAAAGAGGCAATTTTCTCATGGGCAGGTGAATAATCTTAGTTTAATGAAGGGGAAATTGTGATCTCTTTAATGGGCTACTCAAATTATTACCTAGGGGAAAAACGAAAAAAAAAAAAAAAAGACAGAAAGAATAAAAAAAAATACTGTTCACTTCTGCTGCTAGTCTCTTCTGAAAGACCCAGCTCAGATGGATGGCAGCACCGGACAGAAAGCTATCAGCCACTTTACTGATGAGCCTTGCAAATATTAACCCTATATAAATAAGTAAGGGCTCGACTTCACAGAGACTGATTATTGGAAATAGAGACAAAATTGCTCATTCTACAAGCCCCTGCTTAAAAAAAAAATAGGTGGGCAAGAGAAGAATTTAAAAAAAGATTAATGGATGTTGTCACAACCTTCTTTAATGACAAACAAGGCTGTCAGGCCAGGTCTCTGGCCCAGATCATTCACAGCATAGCCTAGGTTTGGGCTAGGAAAACAAATGGTCACCTGTCACAGCACTGCAGTACTTTCATTCAGGTCCCTATAAGTGCCGCTGATTTAGGCATGGGGAGATATGCTGAGCGGTTTTATCATCAACAGCCAAGTTAACTGTGCTTCTCCAGTAGGCTGCACAATCATCCCCCGTAATATAGCTTACTGCCTCCGTGCCTCTTCCCTGCCAGAGGAGGAAAGGCATGGAAGGGAGCGTTTCTCTCTTACCCAGCCCTTTCAAAACCAAAGCAGCAGTGGGGACAGATCCTGCCTTGCGAGGCTGGGAGCAGGGTCTGGGTCTGGCTGGGTCTACGCCAGGAGCCCATCAGATTAGCAAACATTCCCTTGGTTGGCTCAGCAGGCAGGCAGTTAGCAGACATCTACTTTCACAGCTTGTTTCTAGTTTGGGGGGAAAATACCATCCGCATATCCCAAGTGATTCTGTCAAATATAGATGGTGTGAGGGCTTCTGCCTGTCACCGATTCCCACAGCAGACAGAGAGGAGGGTTAAGCAACGATAATGAATGGCTGTAGTGGCAAAAAAAAATAATAATAATAAAAAATAATAATAAAAAAAATCCATGATTTCCCAGAGGAAAAAATAAACGGTGATACTCTCCCATGTTGCTGTATATTCCAGCTCAGTGTGCACATGTTCACAGAAAAAGCATAGAAAATGGGGCTGGAAAGGATCTTGACCATTCCCCTGCCCAAAGACAGGGTCAGTAGCACTCTTCTGTAAACATTTTGATAAATTACAATCTTTAATATCAAGACCAACACAAATGTCATGGGGTTGCAGCCCTAGCACCAGGTTGAGGAGTGACTCATGTTCCCTATTTCCCTGGAGCTATCCTTAGACTGCCTTGAGGCTCAGGTAAGCATCACTGTACAATTCATGCCTGGATAAATACAGTGGTAATAAAGGATAAACACTTTTGCTCTTTATTTTAGGTGTAAAATTGGATTCTATCATTTCAATGGTCACCCGAAATAAAAGGTCCAGGTTCATGTAAATACAGGAAATATCTAAGCAGGGATAAGGGCCATGAACAGTTTGGCACCTTTCTGCTTGTAGCATAACTCAGACGCCTTCACTCAAGAACTCCTCCCAGTAGACCTGAAAGTGTTTCAAGACAATCACCTGGAAGTCATCTGCCCATCTTTTCCCTCCACAGTGTCCAGCAGAGATATTTGGGGATGGAGAGGAGTAGGGATGGTGCCATGAGTGCCTTGAAGAGAATATATTATACTCCAGTCTGAAAGCACTGTAGTAGTGATATTGTCAGACCTGCCTTGGGTGTAAATCTATAGCTATGTTTAAGAGAGGGTCTTGTTTTGCCCCATTAGATACAAGACAGCACATGGTTTATGAACCCACTATTGCAGCCACTTCTGGGAACCAGGCTTCTAGCACAGGGCCTCACAGTTGATGTACCAGGTTCAACGTCCCCTGAGTGTCCAAATGCTCCAAACAATTCCCGTGTGATTTGTTTGGTGGATGCTGCCAGATTCTCCTACTGAAGGATAAGGATTTCACTGGACTCAGAGCAGACTTTTTACTATTCCATTTACAATAGGGAACATTCTTTAACTGCTCATTTCTGTGCCACTGTTGTGTCTGAATGGATTATAATAAGGGTTTGTGATATGCACGAGTACAAATGGGCTGGCTTAAACAGAGCAATACTAATTAAATAATAATACATCAAACTGAGTCTCATTTTGTGACATGTCTAGCTGTGTTAAGTATCCCCTTGCATGCATAATTGTTCTCCTTCATTCCAAAAACTTCAATAATTGACTTTTATTGCTCACGCATAAAACATGTACCAGGACCTCTAACACACCACCCTCCTGTCATGCCTCGGGATTTGTCACACCTAAGCTACAAGACTGTGACTGCACAAACCCACAGAGATGCTTGAGATCCCAAAGTGGGACTGAACCCTTTCCAGAGGTGTTCACAGTCATGTGGCCAGCAATGGGGTAGAAAGAGAGAATACCTGAAGCAAAAAGGGGCATTTGCATTTTAGTCTTTGTCTTTTCCACGAGCAGCTCCTCTCCCTCTCTTATTCCTCTAGCTGTACACCAGTAAAAACCAGTAAAGCACATTTCTCTCCCAGCTCTCTCTCAACCTCAGCCTAGCTTAAGCAGCAAGCCTTTCCAGGAAGAGACCATTTGCAGTCTGGTGAAAACCAGAAGACTGTAGCATCCACCTTGGCCTCCAGGCAAGTTTCATTTTAGGGTACATTGCAGTGACACTAAGTAATAACAACAGTGTCTTCTGGCTCCTACTTGAAATATAAAGCAAGATATACTAAACACACATGCAACTTGGTATGGAAATCTCCGGCTCCTTCCAAGCTGCTCTGGGCTAATCACAGCCAGAGTTCATATGCAGACAGGTTCGTGGGGTATTTTTTAAAGAACAACAAAAAAAATACAACAGCTCATCTTACATAGCCTGATTGTGTTTATACTCTAAGACAGAACTGATCATGTCATATCCATAAACATGATTTCATAGATGCTTCTTAATCCCAGACTGTACTTCTGTGCTTGGACGGGTTATCAGTTACTCAGATCAGGTCTCCGTCACAGGTCAGACACCTGGGACCACCGTGACACCAGCTCATATTTAGATGGCCTTTGAGAGCTGATGCATATTGCTGATCAGTTAATCCAATCAGGAAGGAATTCATCTCATACCTTCAGGATGCTAAAGGTTGTGTATCTAATGTCAGCTAGAAGCCTAAGCTTTTCTCCATGCCTATGCACCTCCAGAGGATGGGCAGTGTAGAGCCAATATCTAAACCGAAGGTCTTGTCATTGCAGCTGCCCTCACTTTTGACTGCAGAGGAACCTCGTTAGCTGATTACATTAGGTCCCTATCTTTCGTAAAGCTAAGGTTAGGGTATGATTTGTCCCACCTCCATGATGCCTTGAAGCCCAGACATGGAGATGGAGCCCAGATGTGGACACGAAGCCCGAATGGCTTCACTAGAGCTGGTTTCCCAGCTGCCATCCCTGAATGATGAGCAATGCACTCATTTCAGGGCAAAGCGTGGAACCAAGAGCTGCCACCAATGGGGGAAATGAGGACACCAAGTTTGGGAACCCCAACCAAATGCTTCCCCAGATAACTGTGTCTGCATTCTGAGACTCCTTCACTACTGGCAAAAATTATGCCAGAAGAAATTGGGCTCCTGAGATGCTGAAGCTAAGGTTAACCTCTCCCACAACTCCACCTGGAACCCATGAAACATATTGCTCTTCCCAAGCGTGAAAAGCCCTATTGTATCTTCTTCAGAAATTAACTCCAAAACTCACAGGCCCGCTGTCACCTTCAGACATAGCCAAGGTCAGCAGGATTCATCTTTAGAGGTCTTATTTTTGGAGGTGCTGAGCACCACCATCTCCCATAGGGAATGTGGCTGCTCAGCACCTCTAGAAAACAGGCTCCCGGATGCCAACACATAAAGCACAAGTGAAAAAAAAATAATAAAAAACTGTCATAACATCAAGCAGTTCTCCCCTGGGCCTGCCCTGATGTCTATTACCATTACAGCTCAAGGCTCTGCTTCAGCATTTATCTGACAGAAAGAGCCCATTACCCTGAGAAAATAGTTTCTTCCCTCGTTGACGTTATCACTTTATTGAGTTTTATATTAGGCATTTTGAAATATTTACCAGAAGGTGTAGATATTACTGCATTTTTTAACTAAACAATGTGGAAGGTACAGAGGGAATGGCTACAGCTACAGCACAAAACTAAAGGGTTGGGGTATACCCTACTCTGCTACAACCCTCCTAGTTGTCCCCCGGACACCTTGCTTAGCTTCTCTTGTCCTGTTTCACCGCTTTCATACCAGGATGGGATGTTTTCCCGTGGGTCTTGGTACCCAGGGGTGATGCGCTCCATCTCCCCACCATCACTGCTGTGTGAGTGGTCAGACAGAGGAGCAGGAACAAGTGCTAGAGAAAATTCAGCTGAGCTGATAATATTTGTACAATAATTCAGTAACAGCCGCTCATAAAACAGGCCCTGCCCCATAAAATTTACAATGTAAAGCAGACATATAAATGGGATGAAATGGCAATAATATAACATTACAGGGACTCGGTGTAGGGAAGCTGTTGACCAAGGCCATCCAGCCTTGCGTGGGCAGAGACAAGAACTGGACCCAGCTGGGAATTTGCCACCCCTGTCCAGCACCCTGCAGAAAAGTTGCCTCTCCAGCAGCCTTTTTTTTTTTTTTTTTTTCTGGGAACAGTTATCTGCCCGTTGACGGTGATGCTTCCCCATCCAACATGGACTTCATCTAGCAGACAGCCGCTATCAGCCGGAAAGGACTTACTTTCTTTAGGATATCCAAGGCCTATATCCGTGGCAATTTCAGTCAGCTGAATGCAGACAATAGCCACACTTATCTGAAATGCTGCAACACTGGCAGCTAATGCACGCTAAGTTAATCACTGGCATATTTGTAGACTGCCAAGTATATAATAGCGCGATAATGAATTTGTATGGCTGGGCCTATAAAAACTTTGCTTTTTATACTCAGGCATTTTAATTGACACAGAAATACATTTTAAAAGAGAAAGCAGGCTTGATGAGGTCAGCTTAAATTCCTTGGTATAATTACCAAGTCCATTGAACACAAATCTGAAATCATTTAGGTTAAGTTAATAACTTATGCCTTTAGTTTATAAGCACCACATTACATTTCAGGCAGCTCAGATCTTGGCTTTGCTAAAGTGGCCTGGCCTTTAATAAATTCCTCCCCACGTTTTTCATGTTATAGTTCTTTTACAATCATGGTTTTCAAATGGCAGTGCAGGTACAGTGTGTTTAAATCACCATAAATTAGATTTTTTTTATTTTTTTTTCTGGCTATAGCACCTTTATTGTAAGTCCTCTACTTTTCTTTCAGCCACAAAAGTTATTACAGGCGCAGATCGGAAATGAAAAATAAGCCATGCACCGTCTGCAAATGTCCCATGCCAGACCCCTCCTGGAGCAGGATCACTTTCAGAGTTTTCCAGAGGATTTCACTCCAAGTAAGTATTTCTATCAGCTTGGTAACAGTGACCTTCACATTTACCATCTCTGTAGATGGACAGACTTGTATTTCTTATTGCCCTGCATCATGGGGGCATTCAGTCCACAGGATGGTACTCAAGGTAGCCCAGACTTCCCAGGAGGCTTAATAAAGCTTGTAGGAGAATAAATAAATAAGTAAGTAAAAACCATCACCTTAAGCTGAAGCTGGCATTAACCACTAGGTCACACATTTCTGAGGAGGTTGGTTGCCCATCATATGATGGGTAGATATGTCTCCCACTGCCTTTTGCAGTTAAACGGGAGGGATGCAGTGGTGGAGTGATGATGAAAATAAATAGGAAGGAGTATGTTGGAGACCCCGTAATGGGAGAAAAGGCTCTGTTTTTGCTACAGCCTGGGGAGAGGCTTTGGGAGGTGGTGCTGGCACCTGTGTTTGGAAAACTTGCCTAACCAAAACACACGGTGTGCAGGTGGCCTGGGGTTTGCAGCTGGATAAAGCAGGAGTTGTCCATTCATGGAATGGGACGTGCCTGCTGCCAGACTGAGGGCAGGAGACACACACAGTAAGCATCACCACAAGCCGTGCTGGGATGTGGCATGGTAAGAAGTTCCTTGGGCAGCAGCCTTCCCCCTGCTCCCTCCTGCCCAGCCTCCTTCATCCTCTGCAAGTCCAAGGATGCCAGAGAACCCCTGTGCACGGTAGTAAGATAAGCAGTAAATAATGCTGGGAGGAATGTGCTGAGCCAGCTGGTCCTTTGCACCCTGTAGGATGCACAGACCAAAGAGGCATCTGCCACACATGTCACGCAGATGAAGCCAACTTTGCATTCAACAACTGCACCAAACAAAAGATAAAAGCAGTTTCAGCATAATAGATCATTCAAAGGGGTTCCAAATCCAAGCTCCCGCCCCTCCCTTTGTACCCTCTCTCCAGGTTGCTTAGCAAAAGCTGATTTTTATTTCCAATTAAAGGATTTCAGAGCAGCTTTTATTTATTATTTATTATTATTATTTTGTGACCACTTTGAATCACACTGCTGCATCCTAGCTCTTTAATCTAATCAAAAAACTGCAGCACATACAATTCCTTCCTGTGATATGCTCCTGTTTTTTTGTTTAATGTTTTGCATAGCTACACTCCCATTTTTGGTGTATTTTTATCTGGCTCCAGATCCACGCCTGAACCACCACCAGCCCCACCAGCAAACAGGAGAGGGGCGGCACGAGGAGCAAAAAATCTCCTCTCTCACCGTGTTCCTGGGATCTGCTTTGCTCAGAGAGATACTGATATCACAGAGGAGCCTACAGAGCCCTGTCATGTTTAATGTGCACAGGCTGACACTAAGACAGCAGCTTGAAATGCAAAGGAACACAAGTACAGTAATTGCAGCATCTTGCGGTGGTGCTCACAACGCCGCCGCGCTCCTGACTGCCAGCCAAGAGGAATTTCCCAGGGGGATGTACAGCGAAACCTTCCTCTGGTGGGGCCAGACAAAGTGATGTTTTGTTTCTGAGCGGTAACAAAGAAAATTCTTTTAATCCTGTGCAATGTGAACCTCCAGGTTCCAGCTCAGGTTTTGTGCTGTTTACATAAGGAATGAAATGAGCACCAGCCACTGGAGCACTTCTGGAGGTGCTGTGTCCAGAAAGGGATTTTTTTTTCAGAAGATGCCAATGGCAGAGCAATGCCCAAGTCCTGTCAAATGACTAATGTGAGTTTGGTTCTTCCATCTAATTGGAGATTTTGAAATTCCTATGGCAATCCCATACAAGCTCTGGATGCACAAACAGGGCTCACCGTGCTTGAGCAGCTCCTCATCTGAGACTCAAGCAAAGATCCTGAAAATAAGTGGTTTTAATGGTTTGGAGACCAAAGGTATCTGTGGCTGCTAGGGGCAGAAGCAGAGAAGACAAACATGCCCCTGGAGCATCCCTCAGTGTGTCCAACAAGAGGCAGCAGGAGGAAGCAGAGGGGGTGTGCTAAGAAGTGATGGGGGTCAGCATGACTAGGGAGGATGGCAGCCACTTATCATTAATCCTGTTGCACAAAGGAGACCTTCCATCACTGCTGTGATGGAGACATGTAGGGTGCAGTCCCATGGATGTGGTTTGTGGGTACAAGACTCAGATGATATGGCCATCTACATCCCGTCTTACAAGAGGGGCTGAGGTAAGTGGGCTCAGGTTTCAATGGCAATTAGGCACCAAATATTTCAAAAATATTTTCAGAAATATTTCAGGTGCCAAACTGCACGTTGGGAGTGCTAAATACCCCTAAAAGCCCACCCCTTGTACAAGCCTGAATGCCAATGAACAAAGCTAAATCACAGAATAAACTGGGATGTGGGGATCAGATACACGAAAAAGCAGACATATGATGGGTGATGTGAGCTTATGTCTGTGCTTTTATCCCACAGCAAACACAAGGAACTTTGGATTGGCCCAGTTCCTGGCAAAAGAGCCTGACTCCATCTCTGTCTGGGGGCAAACTGGCCACAAATGTCAGGAGGGAATAGAAAACCCCTGGAAATGAAAAGTGAAAATACAGTATTTGTCACAGCTGGAGATCTTCTTGTAGAAAAGGGAAAAAAAAAAAGAAAGAAAAGAAAAAGAAAAAAAAAAAAAAAAAAAAGAAAGAAATCTATTTCTACATTTTTCTTCTGTAATCTCTCTATGATCAGAAGAGAGT
This sequence comes from Oxyura jamaicensis, assembly GCF_011077185.1. Taxonomy (NCBI): domain Eukaryota; kingdom Metazoa; phylum Chordata; class Aves; order Anseriformes; family Anatidae; genus Oxyura; species Oxyura jamaicensis. Next base: position 6,412,039 of record NC_048894.1, read on the forward strand.
GGGCTGAATATGTTGCAGCAGATTACACTGCCGTTATTTTAGGACCCATCAGAAATACTGTAATTTTCCTGAAGAATCCTGTTATCACAAAATTGCAGCCTAATTTGGCATGCTCAGAGATTTCTGTAGGTCAGATAAGATTTGAGTAAACATTTGAGTCTTTGGCTATGTATCTGAACTGTACTCGTCAAGCACTGCTAAAACACAGTTCACGATACAAAGGAGGGTCTCCCTCTGCCTTCTGAAAGTCTGTTCCGTATTCTGAAGGGTCCTAACAAACCTAGGTTTCATTTCTTTAGAGAGATATTTCCTGAGGTGCACTTACAGACAGCAAGAATTGTGATGAGGTTCAGCCGCTCAAGATTCAAGACTTTTGACTTTCCGTTTTATTTTTTTAAGTTTTAAAGTTCAAAGTAAAGTTTTATTACAGATTTTATTATAAGCAAACAATGTGCGAAATCTTCCAAGATCCCAAAGATCCACACGCTAACTGTTTTTCTTAAAGGCCAGGAGGCATCATTACTATGATCTTTTCATTTGACCTCTTCTATAACCCAGGCCAGATGAACACCTTTGACTCCAACACCTCGAAGCAACATCCACTTATGAAATTGTTCGTTTGTTCTGAAACATATGGAGTCGTTTCCCCACCAGCTGCCAGAAAACACCCTCAGACAGGGGGTATGGAAGAAGTTATTTGGGGCTGGGGATGCCAGCCCCTGGGCACACTGTCCAGGATCTACCCAACGATGTAAACCCAGCATCACAGTGCCTCTGAAATTGCAGTGGTTTAAATTCTTTAAAGATAGTATTCCAGGCTGAGGTTTTTTTACTGCTCATTTTACAGTTCTGTTTGTAACTTATACGACACAATCAAATGGAAAACTCATGAGACAGGAGCTAACAGTGACCTCAGCAGTGGTTTGCAAGGTGACGCTGTCACAAAAAGCAACATAGAAATATGTCTTTTTGCCTATTTAGTGGTTTTTGTTTGTTTGTTTGTTTGTTTTTTTTCTGTAGACAGGCTTTAGGCATTTTACCAATATTATCTAGTGAAGGACGATAGAAAATATTTTATATTGAATTTTGTTGTGGTGACTCAAAAAACTGCTGCCCCAAGTGTTCACCCTGCTGCTGCATGGGTAACAATGACCACCCCACACGCTGCCTGTCCTTCCCTTCCCTTCAGTTCACATGCCAGCATTTTAGCACAAGTCCTCTTTCACCGGACAGGAGAGACACCCGGGCATGATGACATCTGAAATTGCAGCTACAGGGTTTGTCAGAGACCAGCTGTGAGTGATCCGTGTTTCTCAGTGCCCTTCTCTGTGGCTTAACAGAGCTGTCTCCATTTCAGAGGAAGCAGAAGCGGAGAGGACCACCCCATCACACTCCTACAGCAACCACCCCATCAGCAGTGATTAAAAAAGAAACCCACAAGATACCTTGGCTGTATCTGCCTTAAACCTCCTGAGTTTGGATCTGCCTCCACATGTGTTATACTCGAATCCTTTCTAGTACCATAGTTACATCTCAGAGTGGGAACTATTCAACCACTTAATGACCTAAGGCTAGATCCACAGTACAATGAAGGCATTCAGATATATTCCCCAATCTGTGATAAGCCAGAAAAATGTATATCAAATTCCTATCTTATAGGATTTTTATTTTTTTAGTTGCTTCATAACAAATGGGGCTATGCAGAAAATTCCACACGAAATGCATGAAAATCCTGCTTTCTCTGTGTTCTTAACACACAAAAACATATCCAGTTTATTAAGAATGAGAAACCCTGCCATAGCGCACTGAAGAGGAAAAAAAATAAAATAAAATGGAGCATTTGGGGAGCAGAAAGCCTACCTGTCTTCTTTTTGGAGATAATCCTTTTACGGAGCAAAGGAATTCATAAATCCCACAGCTGCTTTTGATGTGCTGCACTTCAGAAGTCTCCATTCTTTTCTCACGAGACTCCATTCACACCCAGGAGCAGGGGCAGGTCATCTTCACTCCAGACAAGTGCCATTTCAGGGAAATGTGGCTGCTTTGGATATTTTTGAGGTTGCCAGAAAGAGCTCAAAACCCAAACATTAGGAAACACATCCAAATGACATTTTGACAACTCTTACAGTTTTTTTGTTTGTTTGTTTGTTTTTAATAACTGACCAGTGAGGTCAGGCTGCATCCTCATAAATCAGGAGTGAATCCACCAAAGTCAGCACGGTTTCACCAGCATTCAGAGGCTGCTTGGTAAGGAGGACTTGTGGCTACTCCTTTCCTATCCTCCATTTCCAGGGACTAGCAGCCTGCGCATTACTCCAGTCAGAAGCAGGGCAACAATAAAGCGGGTAAAGCATGGTGACATTTTCTCAGCTAGACGGTGTAAGCAAACAAACAAAAATACAAAGGGAGGAAAACAGTCTTGGCACAGATGGGCTTTTTTGCATGTTGCTTTCCACACATAGAGCAATTTAATCTTGAGTCAGCACGAGTTAGCAAAGGAATGACAGGTTGTTACAATTACAAGCTGCTTTGGAAGTATTACTATCAGTGCTGCTGCTATTTATGTTCAGTATTGTTATTGATGCTATTAATACTGCTTGTACAAGCGTTTAATGTTACTGTACCGATGTAAATAACATCTGGATTAGCAGTTGAGAGAACAACATGATGCAAAACAGATTGATGGCTGAAGAAGGAACATTTATTGGGTCACATTTCTGGGTTGCATTCCTGCGGATGTTGTGCATTCATGCTACAGGAGTCAACGGGAGGCTTTTCTAAATAAGCACCCCAGGATCTGGCTTGTGAAAGAGGACTTGATGCTGTGATTTTTTTTTTTCCTGCCTCTGCAAGGACGCATTTGTTACAAGATCACATTGGCAGAACTGACCACAAAAACTCTAAGTTTCAGTCCTTCTAAATTAGCCACGAGGAAGCATTAACCGAGAATTCAAACCAGACCTCTCTTGGCATCTTGTTTGTATTATTTGTGGTCTCGGATTTAACACCACAAGCCACCCTTTGCCCCAAACTGCTTTAATCACAGCCATACCTAGGGGCACAGCAGAGACCTGAGCCTCGCCGTGCTGAACGCTGCCTGTACACGGACGAAAAGCTGATACATGCTCCAGAGACTGTGTATGGCCTAAACAGATGACAGGAAAAAGGAGACTGCAATCTGGCTTCTCTATATAACAAACCCCTGAGAGACTTTGATAAATGTTCATTTTAACAGGGTTTTCACTGCAATAAACTTTTTGCAAGTCGCTGCCCTGGATGGATGAAGAAACATCCCATCCGAATTGGATAGCATCACAGGGCACTGTTAGAAGTCCCTTCCAAATCTCTGGGGCTCTCCCCACCAGCCTCCCAAGCTGCCTGACCTGGGACATGGTAGCACAAGCAGAAATGCAGCTTGGTCGCCTCTGGGTGGCCTGGAGATGTGCTGGGGCACTGCCCACTGAGGGCAGGGTTCAGCTGCTTCCCTACAGGCACCCAGTGTTGGTTTAGGTGCTGGCTTTCTGCTCCTATCCCAGGAAGTTGCAGGTCTCCACAAAGTCCTGCATCGTAGCTACATCTAGGCAACCAAATTCCACCCCAAAGCAAGGACTTGGTGCTCTCCATTTAAAGATCACTGCAAGGATTAAGGATCACCTTCATCAGGGTGCCCAGGGCACATCAACATCAGCATTTGCTGGAGCAGCAAAGCCCCTCATGGACCTTGTTCACCATATTTTGGTACAGGCTCAAAGCACATGAAGAGGGTTCCTTCTCACACAAAGGACAATGGAAGATGCTCTTTGGGAACACATCTAGTAATGTCTTTAGAAGCACAGCACACAGGAGCGGATCCTATACATTAAAAAGCAAAGGTTGCTTTTTAAAGCAAAAGGTTGCTTTTTAAAGGTAAAGCCCTCCTTCCTGCCTGGGAATTGCAGGCTTCAGAGCAAACCTGTTCCACATGCTGAGCTTTATGTTAAAAATAATCCTTTATATTAAAAAAAAATCCTTTGTATTAACATGTAGATGAGGTTCATCCCCAGCCCTTCACTGTAACCAGGCATGACAGTAGTACACTGTTTTGGTTCACGTGTTCCCATGGTGTCTATGAGGGACTAGTAGAGAGTGAAATGGCCTCAAATAGTCAATACTTAAACTATATTTTTAAAATAAATGAGTAAAATGTTAAAAATACTGCATATTAAATACAAAATACACACACCATAAATAAATAAATGAAGCCACTGGATCCAAGTCACTCTCTAAGCAGGTTTGCTCTAATAGCAGGAGAACAAAAAGGGCTCTTGCAGCTGAGATTGTAATAAACAGGGGGGTTGTAACAGTGCATTAAAACTGCTTTGTTCCTTTGGTTTATAAATGGGAGCCACAGTCCCAGGTAACTACTCTGCAGTCACAGGAGGCCTGTAGGAGCTTGAAAAGAACCCAGCTGTTTGGATTTTAAAAGCAGAACCTGAAAACCAGGGCCGTTTTTGTGTCTCTTCTGATCACTTCAAGTTCTACCAAGTGTTCCCTCCTTTATTTATGGGGCATTTATCCTGGCCATGTTTCTAGGGAATGGCAAACTCCTCTGGAGAAGCTTTTTCAAGCAATCGACATTAAAAGTTAAGCATCTTAACGTCATAGAGGAGAACTGTCCCCATGATCCAAATGTACTGTTAAACCCTCTATTGTACATTGATTATATTCACTTCAGTGCCAAAAGGAAAAAAAAAAAAAAAAAAAAAAAAGTGATTTCCAGCTGCAGTTGCCCAACCTTTACGAGATTTTATGCCTATCAGTGAAATACACAGAATGACCCACTTAGTTTTACATTACAGGTATTTGAACAGCTATCATCACCAGATTGTGTGATCACCTCATCAGAATTAGCCATTAGAGAGAGAAAGTTGCTTCTTGTAATGTGAAACCTGCAGGCAACACAGAAAGCCACCTTACATATTTGAAAAATAAAAAAGGCAGATTTTAGCTTCTACAATTTTAAACCTGTGGCATCAATAGGCAGATTTGAGAGGCAGAGGTATGATCCACACATACAAGGCTAATTCAGCATGTCCATTGCTGGTGTCCCAGCCTGGCAAATCCCTCTGCACGGACATATCTCCCCCTCCAGAAGCAGCACGACCAAGCTTCTTCAAGGCCTGGTATCTCCCTTGTGTTTTAAGTAACCCTCCCAGTTCTCCGTTCTTTCACACTGGTTTTCCTGCTTTAAAATCATTTATTATTGTTATCTGAGTTGTTTGTTCGGGTGAACCTGGTGAGAAGTGAGCGCATGCCAGCAAATTACTTTATGCAGCATCTGACATTGGCATCAACTTGAGGAATGGGCCAATGCCAGAGCAGATCTGGCATCTACAAGAGTCTCTTAACCTTTACATGAAGCAGTTGCTACCCAAGGGGATAAAGTCCATATCTCAGGCTGCTGTGAAATTCAGTGTATGTGCTCCAGGGTCACAATTACTCTGGAGCACAAGGAAAGGGAAGACATTTCCCCTTGACAGTGTAGACAAGGGAGCCTTGGGGGGAATTTGGGAAGGGCTCTGTGCTCAGCATACTGAGCTAAGAGGAGGATCTTAGCCATTGAATTTCATAGGGAAGCACTAAGAGAAGAGGAACATGTAAGAGTCAACATTGAGTGATGGTCCTCCTGTGAAACAAAGATTTGTTTTCTGAAAAAAATCTAATAAACCTTTTACCTCAGTCCAATTCTCTGCAGTGGCCTTATTTTATGGCACCCAAAGAAAGGGCTCCCAGTTTCATCAGTGCCATGATGTGCCACTTATAGTAGCATAACTCCAGTGAAAACATGGGAGGTACAACTGGTTTACTCAGTCCTAAGGAAAAACAGCATGAAATCCTCTATTATACTAACATCTGTCTCACTCGTGGAATGTCATCATTGAGTAATTTTTACGTATTTATGTACTTCAGCTCACATTATTCCTGAAATCTGAGCACAGTGGGTCACAGTTTACTTTCTGGAATATGAGTAGTTCATATTCCAGGTGATGCACATATGGCAACTCAAACCACTGCATCAATAGATATCAGTTGTTTCCACTTTTTAATCTTTTTTTTTTTTTTTTTTTTTTCCTAAACACCCGTGGGCAAGGACAACGAAGGAAGTGGAAAGGCTATTCTAAATCCTCTATTCCACTGATGTCTAGAAACAAAGATCTTCTGACATAGCATATTTCAATGTCCTTTGTTTAACCTTCCCCCTTGAAAGATCGGAACACAGAGTCTTTGTTTTCTGGTGCTTTGTAGGCTAACCTACAGGTTATGCTTTGATAAATATCCAATGAGCTATGGAAACATCAAGGCTTCTCCTTAAGATGCGTAGTTGCTATTTTGTCTAACATCTACTATTCTTGTTAGACATTATGATAAGTATTTAGGAGGCCTTTCTGCCTCTGAAGCTCTGTTTGCTGTTAGTAAAGCATGTTAAAGTAACCAGTGCTGGTATTTTATCTGTTTTAGCCACTTAAGACTTCATCGGGTCCTTTAGAATTCACACTTCTGACTCCGCCTCGGGAGAGGAGGCAGCGAGCTTCATCTTTACAAAACAATCACGTCTCTGGGGCTTGACACACACTTTAAAGCAAAAACAGAAACCCAATAGGAGTGATGTTGCAGTGCTCTGGAAGCAGGAGGCTGATAGTAAGTGACTATCCTGGCATAACATGAATAAGCTCGTGGCAAAGTTCCTATCACAGCCATGTCCATGCATATTACTCCTGATGTACAGCAGGATGTATACATTCCTCCAGTCCTAGTCACAGGAATTCCACCTTGTTGAGCTCATTGGCAGTTCCAGACCCCATCATCCTAGGTTAGGACAGTTTCCACCAGGGCTGCCTCCTAGGGAGGGTATGCTGCAGTGAAAAGCAAAACCATTACTGTCATTACCAATGACATACAAAAGTCTCTGGAATAGAAATTGGTGGGATAAACCTACGTGATAAAACAGCAGAGAGGAAGTGGCTGCTGTCAGGGCTGCTTGCTTTGTGCACTGCGTTTTGCTTCAGATCTTCTCTGCTTTGAGATGTTGGGCCTAATTCTCTCCTGGATTACAAAGTGCTCTAAGTGCTTTTCCTCTCAAGTGTATTCCCTAGAGTCACCTTTCCTTTCTGAGGTTAGCCTCGATGCTTCGCAAGGTCAACTGTGTCTGGATTTTTTTTCAATGCAGTTTCAGGTGAAACTTAGGCCAGCTGTTAGTCCCCATCAACCCCCAAGTGACCGGAATAAAAACTTCTGTGCAGTTAATATGTCCCTCTTTTTCTCTGAGAGTACAAATGTGCCTGGAACTAACTAGTCTAGGAATCAGAAGACAGAATCTACACCTCTCAGGAGAGAAATAACAGACACATCTTCCAGTAGGAATAGAGGGGCAAAAAACCTGCACACCTCCAAGATGAAGTGTGGTCCATTCCTGGGAGGAATTCACATCCCTTTTTGCATGTGGATGTTGGATGAGCCAAGCATGTCCTCAGCTGCCCATAAGAATCTGCCTGTTTGGATTTGCCATCCTGTCCTTGGATTACCATCAGTTTGTCATTTTAATTAACCCAGGCAGCTGAAAATCTTGCCCAAAAGACAGGGCAGGAACGTAAGGCATGATTCAGTCTAACCTATAGTCCAAGCAAATTTTCCTCAACAGACGTTAGTGAGCATACTTCTGCTAGGGCCACATCATCATTTTCAATTTCAATATTGTTTTACAGACGTTTAACAAACCACGTAAGTAATTCACGGCACGTTTGGGACAAGTTAAAGATGAACTTACGTTTAAAAGATTCATACCTGCTTGAGATGCCTGGGGCTGGAACGGAATAAAATACAGTCTCCGGGTTTATTGTACACGGTGAATGATGAATGGCTGCTTTAATGCTAAGGGACTCATCGGGACAGAACGCAAAGTTGCAATGCCAGAGTGTTAGGCTAATGTGTGCTGAGGAGCTGCTGCAATTTTGGGGGGTATTTTTTGAGCATTTTTGGAAAATGCTTAAATTGTAAGGCTGTTCCACCTGGGAAGGCGTGGAGAGCAATTAGCACCAGAAGGCAAAGGGAAGGTGCAGGTGCCTGCGGAGCCCCAAGCAAATATACCCAAGAATTTTCTGATGGATGAATGCACCGAGTCTGCCTGCTTCCTACATGCAAGAAATGCACAGCTAAAATAGCACAGAGCATCATTTGGAGCATCTTGCAGAGCCTCCTGCAGCCAGAGCAGGCTCCTCAGGGCAAGCTCCCATCACAGGCTATTGCCGAGATAATTATTATTTGTGACAAAGTGGAAAACTGTACTCTGTCCCTTCAGGGAGGAGAAATGAGCTGTAGTGGGGAAAGCAAACACGTGCTGCATATACAGGAGCATTTCGTGTCAGTGCAGTGCACGCACGCTGCCTCTCCTCATCATCCCTCTGCACCAGAGGGGCTGAAACCCCAAGGAGTAACTGGGACAGCTCTTCTGCAGTAGGTCACTCTGACCAGACCCTAACAGTTGTCACCTCTGTAAATGTGTCACCTGCAATGCCATCCCTCACTGTATTGTGTCAGCATGTCATGTAAGACCAGGACAACTTGGGAAATCCGAGCTGGCAAAAATGGGAATCCACCAGGGGAGGTGTTAGCATTTTCCATCCTGGTTTCAGCTGCCCTTCACCAAGCATGAAGCGCCCTGCTCCAGGATGAGCCCCCCTCGTGCTCCAGGAGCAGCAGAAATACTATTAAACACGAAACACAGTGACACATACTTTAATTCTGCAAACACTGGAAACAGCCCCAATAGTACATTCCATCATAAAGCTATTAGATAACATATGAGCATTTTGGAATCATCTCATTTTATATGTTCCTCATTAAATGTATTTCCTTCTGAGTGCTTTTCCTCTTGAGGAACACAGAGCACATTTATAACTAAATCTCATTTCGGCCATTTTCCGTGAGAATAAGCAAAACACGCTGTTACTCAGCATGCTTTCCCCACCAAGCACACTGGGTGAGGGAGCAGGATGCTGGAACAGGAGCCCATGGCCACACGCCTGCAGCTCCACATGATAAAGGTCTTCTCCATCCTCTGATCTGCACATTTTCTGCACATTTCCACCACCCAGGCTCCCTCTGTCTCTTGCAGGCGGTGCTGTCTGTGCACCCACAGAAATACAATCACACATTGCCTCTTCCAAGCACTTGTTCTCTGCTGGTTGTTTCCAGCATGCACAAAGCCCTCTTTCTTCACAAAAAAAAAAAAAAAAAAGAAAAAAAGAAAAGAAAAGAAAAGAAAAGAAAAGAAAAGAAAAGAAAAGAAAAGAAAAGAAAAGAAAAGAAAAGAAAAGAAAAGAAAAGAAAAGAAAAGAAAAGAAAAACGTGTGAAAGAAAGAGCCTCGAGATCAGGGCAGTGGCCTTGCCTCTGTTAATGCTTGATTCCCATCTGTCTTCTTCTTTTTTTTTTTTTTTTTTTTTTCTGCAGTTGTTAAGGGACCCTATCATTTAAATATGGGGACACTGAGGTACAGAGGTTGGAAAGAAGGTCACTCGGGTAGGACTTCATTGTGGTCTTCCACTCTCAGAAGCACAAGCTAGCAAATCTCCAGTGTAGGTGCAGGTGATGTTATGAAATGTTTGACCATTGCAAATACACCTGCACTGCTAGCAGATAAAGCAAGGCCCCGTGAAGGTGGGCCCTGTCACTAGAGACATGGGTCCCTTTCTAGGGAAATAACAACAGACCCTCTCAAAACTCGCAACACAAAAAGTACATTCCTGCCCCCGATGATACTTGGCCACCGCAGATCCCCCACTGATTTCCCCAAACCTCTTCCACCCTGGGGCTTCATTGAAGGTTTGCATTAGATGAGTCCACTCAGAGCTCTTTTGACATTTGCAAAGCCCAGGAAGAGCTTTGTGCATTTGTGAAGGCCACATAGCTGCCCGTGAGGAACCACAACAGCCTGCAGGAGCCCTAATTAGCACCAATACCTCTCTGACTGAGCTGTCCTGACTCCATGGGTCGCCTGGGGAGCTGCCACTTGGGTGTCCACACTGCCTGGGCTGCACCATGGGCACCCCGGGGGCACATTTCACACCCCAGAGCTGCTCTTGCAGAACTTCCCAGGTTCTCCAACCATGCAGGAAGAAATCACAGGGATGTATCACCTGGTCAGCCCACGAGTGGTGCAGCTTGCCTCTGTGCTCTAAGGCAGGCTGAGGCTCCATAAAGCTTCCTGCAGTATCACAGGAAAAGTAAACAGCCCATCTGTGGAGCAAAATATCACAGGAAAAAGGTAAACAGCCCATCTGTGGAGCAGAACAGGAGAGACATCCCCACACAGCCCAGCTTGCTCGACTGCCTGCGACAGCCTGACGGTGACAGAAGGGCAGAGCAGGAGCATCTCAGCCACTGCTCTGCAATGCACGGCTCTCGCTGGGCGCTCTCTTTCTGAAACATATGATGCACTAATGACGCCACCCAGGGATGACAAGCAGCTTAAGAGCTGGCTCTATCCTCTGGACACCTGGCACATTAAGCCATGCAGCAAACGGCATGTGCTGGCTTGGGAAAAAGCCATTACCGCTTTGGACAGCCACCGGGCCCAAATGTTAATCCAGTGCCTTCACCTCCCCTATTGCTATTAATATCAGAAGAGACGGGGAAAAAAAAATCCAGGAGGAGGAATTGACTTGGCCATTGAAGCATGTTATTAGATTACTGATTCAAACCTCAGATGATGAGCTGCAATAGAATAGTGTAAAATAACAGTGAATTAAACCTGGGAATGCTCATGCAGTGTCTAATCATTACAGACTAACGAAATCCATCCCGAAATCAGCCCATGCTTTCCTTTCTGAGACTTAAGGACCAAAACCTGTCGTAACATGTGGAAGAAGCCCAACATCCCACACCCAAACCTGGACATTGCTGCTGAGGAGCTGCTGCAGCAGATCAGGGCTGGGCACCCCATGCACCACCAGGGCAGAAGGACCTGGCTGCATGAGACTTTGTTCCCAGGGAAGCTCTCCTCACAACTGGAAGTGTGTTTCTTCCTCGTGCACAAAGTTTTAAGTGATTTCCATTGCCCTTATTTTTGCAAGCTTAATTTAGCATTCAGTTAGGTTGCAAAAGGCTTCCGGAAGGGTTTGAAACCTAGACTGGAGTCAAAAGGAGCTGCCAAGAGCCCCCTTCTGCAACACAGAGGAGGGTCACGAGCTTAGGTTATCTTATATGTGGACATTTAATGTTCCTCTGGGAGGGCAGATAAATCCTTTCTTTCCAACAGTGACCAACACCTCAACATTGTGTTGCTTTATCTGCAGAGAGAATTGGCTCCTGCAGAATTTCAGGGCTGCTGAAAAGACTGAAAACCATCCTTACACCATCATCTGCATGCACCAGAACCACAAAGCCCTGGGACATCTCTGTTCCTTAAACATACAGGTGTCCCTCCTCACACTCAGCAAACCTTCAGGGTCTGTTCATGTAGTCACCCAGCGATGTTGCACATCGAAGTGATAAAGAGCAAAGGTTGCATAAAAAACACAGGCAGCTTTCAGACTGAGAGTGCAATTGCAAGAACCCACAGCTTTTATATTCAGGTCCTACCTGCTCTCCGCACTGAGAGGACAAAGCTGCCCTCAGTGGATGCTCAGGTCAGCCGCAAAGCAAATCCTCTCGTGTCACCGAGGCCACCGAGCCATCCACAGAAGTGTCAACACCTGGTCTCAAACCCTACCCAGGACCAAGCACAGGACGAGCAAGTGCTGCAATTGCCAGCACACAGACCAACTGTGAGCTATTAGGAGTCTAAAATAAAATTCTACCACATACAGTGTAAAAATAAATAAAACAAAGCCCTTTTCTAATTAAATAGATGATGAAGGGGAAAGCTAACAAGCGGTGCAGCTGGGAACCCTTTGAAATAATTAGATCTACCTACTTGGCTCTAAAGTTTTTCTTTTTTTTTTTTTTTTTTTTTTTTTTTTTTTTACTATCAGGAACATCAAGAAGGGTGTCAGCAAGAGACCTTCTCATTTCTTAGGGGAACGGCACTGAAGGATTTAAAATCTATTGAGAGAAGCCTGGGATTCTTTAAGTTCACTGAAGCCAAAGTAATTCACCCTGAATGCAGGCCCTGAAGGTGACTGTGGAGCTTAGAATAAGGATGTCAACACCGTGCTTTCATCGTTTGCTAGCAGAGCTGGTGCTGCACATGGAGCTTGCCTTGACCATTTAATTAATAAAGGGACCCACGCAGCTGGAATTAACATGAACTTTCAAAGCATCAAAAAGTCCAGCAAAGGATCAAGCTGATATTTTCATTTATATATATTAGCTTATTCTGGGCCATTGTTGTACACCTCATTCACATGATACAGCAGCCTCTTACTCACACACACACCCTTCCGTATTTCCTTTCATTTTATCTCCACAGTGCTTCTGTGTGATGGGGGCTATCACCAATTAACACTGACAATGGGAGCTGGAAGGGAATTTCAGCAAGCACAGTAAGTTTTATTTCTCCCCAAAATCTTTGAAGAAAGGGATTATTTCCCCCCTACCCCCTGAAAAAAAAAAAAAAAAAAAAAAACCAGGGGGGGGGGGGGAAGAGGAGCTCTGTGCCAATGTTTCTCTCTGATCTTTTTTTCTCTTCTTGGTTTTCTTCTGTCTCTTTTCCTTCTTTCTTTCATTTAACACCAAACAATAGCAAGGAGGATCCTTCAAGAATAATTTCATTGTAGTGTGTTGAACAGAGCTGGCTTCAACGCTGCCAGGTCAAAACATTCGCTCCACTCCTCAGCACTCCACAGGGTCCTATAAATTAGTCCGTGAGAATCCAGCAGTTATTACTACCTCCAGTCCTTGTAAGCACTGCCTTTCCTCTTCTTCCCATGCCAAGGGACAAAGGTCTTAATTAATATGATAACAAAACACTATCTGATAGCATTTGTCTATTTATAGACTCTAGAGTTGCTGTTTCACTCCTATAATTCTCAAGCAAGATGGGACTTCTGGTTAAAGCAGTCTGCAAACATGAGTGATAAGGATTTGAATTGACGCAGATGGTCTAATCAAACATAAGACCTTGGGCTCAGTGCACACATCGGTGGATGACATTTTCTACCTTCTATGTTCACGAGAACAGAACAGGTAATCAAATTGTCTCTTCTAGCCTTGAATCCTACTGATCCTTGGTACTATGAGTTCATCCACTATCCTGGTTTTCACGTTTAAGCTCTGTAGATAATCATCACTGAAGCCACAGTGGATCACTATTCCAGATGCTGAGGATGCTTGCACTTTAATGATCCATGCATCTTTTAGTTAGGTGGCAAAACAAGTAAAAATTGCTTCGTGTGAAGTCCCTTGTTCTAGGGAATGCTAAGTCTTTAAAATTCTTCTCTTCCCTTATTCTCAATTAAGCACCCACTGAGGCCATTGAAAAGATTGCGTGTGATGGCCTCACTGGGTATTTAATACAGCTTTAAAGAGCAAGAAACTGGTTCCCAACCAGTATCTTATCAAGCAGCTGCTCCTTGGATGAGAAATAAAATTGAGGCTGTAAACAATTATGAGTGCAGCAGAACACAGACATTTTCTCAAGATCACAGAATCATGGAATTGTTTTGGTTGGAAAGGACCTTAAAATATAATTATAGAATCATTAAGGTTAGAAAAGACCTCTAAGATCATCTGGTTCAACCTTAATCTTCCAGTCCCATGCCCCTGCCATGGGCAGGGACCCCTCCCACCAGCCCAGGCTGCCCCCAGCCCCATCCAGCCTGGCCTTGGGCACTGCCAGGGATGGGGCAGCCACAGCTCCTCTGGGCAGCCTGGGACAGGGCCTCACCATCCTCTGAGTGAAGAATTTCCTTCTTTATATCTACTCTAAACCTACTCTCTTTCACTTTAAAGCCATTAGTCTTTATACTATGCCTTCATCCCTGACCAAGAGTCCCTCCCCAGCTCTCCTGCAGCCCCCTTTAGGCCCTGGCAGGCCGCTGTGAGGTCTCCCCGGAGCCTTCTCCTCTCCAGGCTGAACAACCCCAACTCCCTCAGCCTGGCTCCACAGCAGAGGTGCTCCAGCCTCTGAGCATCCTCGTGGCCTCCTCTGGACTCATTCAAACAGGTCCCTGTCCTTCTGGTGCCCCAGAGCTGAACACAACAAACACTCCATAAGAGCTATCTTTAGTGTCCTCACCAATCTGTGTTGAGTTCCTCTTAGCTTTTCAGGTGGAGTTTTATTTCTCCTCCTCCAAAGCCATTAGCCAAATCCCTACTTTCAGGACATACCATAGAGGTGTCGTGATACGTGTGTTTACCAGAGCTGCCATGTTCCACCACAGAGGAATAAAATCATAGTTAGCCACCCTCGATCAATAGCCTCATTTTTTGAATCATCCTAAACATTAGAACTACAAGGGAGTTAAAGAAAAAAAAAATTAAAAAAAATTATTGGACAAGAAATTGACACTAAGAACTCTAATATTAGTTCTGTGGGACTTACGAAAAATCTGATGTCGGTGGTACATGACTGTGGTAATTTCTGTCTGTGAGTGGCCAAGGGAGGAATTAAGCATCACTAAAATTTCAGGAATCAAGAAAATCACAAATCAACTCTGATTTGTTGTGAGCTCTCATCTGTTTCTAAAGAGGGATACAGGCCCTCAAGTATTGATACTCCCAAATCCAACTTCTACCAAAGCAGTCCAGATCCAAATGAAGTGCCCAAGGCTTTGGACACCTGGAGAACAGGAGGGGAAAGACAAGAAATTCAAATCAGGATCCAGAATAACCAGCCTGTGGATGACCCAGAGACTGGTGGGCATCAGAGCTCTTACCTTGCACTGGTTTATCCTGTGCTGCAGAAAGATGCCTCTCCTGATGCTATGCCCACAAATTATCCTCCTTGGCAGGAGGGAGAAGAGGGGTCCCATTGACTAGAGTAAGTCCTGATGCTGCTGCCTATAGAGATGTGAACACATTTTCTTGTCTCCCCAGAGACTGTATTAAGAAGCATACCACAGGCTCATGGGAAGTCTCCATCTCGTCTGCTCAGCCTCTTCTACCTTACAGAAAGGAGTGAGATTGACTTGCCGGTTAGCACATTCCTCTGCAGAGGAGGTGGAGGGAGTGTCTGTTTTTAGGGCTGTCTGCACTTGATATTAAAAATATTCAGAAGAAAATGCATGATTCATTCCTGGGGTGAGGACTGGACATCCACAGGAAGAGTGGTGCTGGAGGTGCCCGACTTTTAAGCAATTACTGGTGATGAGAAGCCTGGGGAAGGAAGTAGGAGTCCTAGGTTTAATGACTTTCTCTGCCTCAAGGAATTCAGATCCAGCTGGTCTTCAGAGCTAGCCTCCAATCTCTGGCTAGCATAATGCCACTCCCCTGTGCCTTGACCATTAAATACTTTGCAATGTTCAGTCACCTCCCAAAGAACTTTTCCTGAAGTGGAAACTCATGGAAGTTTCTGGATAAAACAGTATTCAATTGATTTCCACTACAGTGTCTTTTACTAGAATCCCAATGTCTCTCTGAGAGTCTCAGTTAAATATTTTGGTAGCTCCACTAGCTGCTCCTCAGTACAGCCTGACAAACATTTCACACTGGTTGCACGCCTTTTGGTTGGAAGAAATCCCAGCTTTGTTGACACTGACTTCAGTCAACTTCAGAGGGCCTCTTAACTCTGCTTTTGGGCTTGTCAACACGCATTGGACTGAGACACACTGTCAGCAGGCAGCTCCTTCAAGAAAATATCATTCGAACCCAAATTGTCTCCCAGGCATTTTGTTTTAACTTCACATTGTGTGAGTAGCACGCTTGTCAGAATGGAAAATCTGGGTTACTCCTTCATTGTTCGTATTTAAAGAAGATCATCCCTCCGATCCTGGCCCCCCAACCCCAAAAGTATCACTTCCTGATCATTCAGATGTCTTCCATATGGCAATGTACAACCAAACCTAACATGGTGCAGCAGAATAATAACCATATGCAAAGACAGATGACCACAGTAGCACTTTGAGATTATTTATACTTAGAAAAATAACTTCATAAGGGGTGATTTTTAACTTCTTTTACCTGAATGATCAAATGCCATATTGCTCTTTTGCACATGAAAATCTCACACTCCCCTCTTTTGCCTGTGGTCTCCAATAACAAGACAACACCTCTACTTTAACATGGATATTGATATATTTAGTCCTGTTTAATCAATGCACTCCTGGGGTTCTCAGTCTAGATCTCTTTAAAAATACTCCACCACTTGCAAAACAGCCAAACCCCACAGGAAGCCTCCCCAGCACATCCTTCAGATACGTTCCACTTTATTCAAAGGAGAAAGTAGGGAAATAGCATCAAAGGGAAAGCTTTGCTCATTGCTCCGTAAGTGTAAGAACAAACACTAGTTTTACTACAAGTCTTGCTTTATCAGAAAACATTTATAGCGACCAAACTGAAAATGCAGTAGTTCTGTAGAAATTATAATCATTTACCTGGATTAAAGAAGAGCCTAGAAATGTCAAAATTAAAGCCCCATGATACTAGGCTATGTACTGAGAGTAGAAAACTTCCAGGTTTTTGAAGAAGTTCTGCTCCAAGCAGCACGAGCACACCACAGGTGAGGAGAGAAAACAGTCAGAAAATAAAATGTTTTATCCAAGAGCTTAAAGAAGTCAAGACTAAAACCTTGCTTTTCCTGCCACAGTACTTGGTGCATTGTATTGGGTTCACGTGGCAAGGGTTTGGCAGCAGGGGTCTGCAGGGGTGGCCTCTATGGGAAGAGTCCAGTAGCTGCCCCATGGCAGATCAGAGCCAGTGGATGAAATAAGGTGGATGTGGCCTGGAGGAGGCTGCGGCCCATGGAGAGCCCTCGCAGGAGCAGGCCCTGGGCCGGAGCTGCAGCCCGCAGAGAGGAGCCCACGCAGGAGCAGGGGTCTGGGGGGAGCTGCCACCCGTGGGGGACCCGTGCTGGAGCAGTTTGCTCCTGGGGGATGGACCCCATGGTACAGAGCCATGTGGGAGCAGTTCTTGAAGAGCTAATTTAGCTAATTCTTCCTCTATTTTTAATTAACAGAATCCAAGTGCAATTGGGCTGGGGAATGGCATGTTTGTAGAGAAATCTCACCAAACTCTGGCACAGAAAAGTCCATCTTGTCAATAAAAGAAGATACAGAAGGAAGAGGGAAAAGATTGTACAAACGTGCAGTAACCTGGTTCATCCATCCAGCTTCTCTCAGCCAGCAGCTCATTTTTTTCTGAGCTGAAGATCAGGTGCAAACAAACATTAGTAGCCACCAGTAATGCTATTAATTCTGCTATTAAAGCTATTAATGCATCATAAGTCCATTTAGTCCTTTTTAAGAACACTTAAAAAGTTATTCTCCACAGCATCCAGAGGCAATGAGTTCCACAGCTTTATTATGTGGAAAACACCACCTTTTGTTTGTTTCAGGTATGTCACCTGGTAATTTTGTTGGGTCAAGGTAGATCTTGCATTTTGAGATGAGGTGGATAATGATTCCCTCTTTGCTTCCTCCTTTCCATCCCTGATTTTGGTGCCTTCTAACTTGTTCCCTCAGTGTTATCTGCTTTCCAAATTAAAAAGACCTGACCTGCCCAGTCCCACCAGCACTTCCTTCTGATGGAGTACAGGGCATGAACATAATTTGTCTCCCTCAGTAAGTCAAAACCACTTCACTAGTAGCTTCAGCTTCAGCCTTTAGCTCTGTACCCACCCAGAGAAGATGGAGGTCATGGAGATAAATGTCAACCAGGCTGGGGGAGCAGGAAAAAAAGAGTTAGAATACAGTGCTCTGAATATTGTGGCTGTTTCAGATGCAAAATCCCTCCAAGTTATTGATTAAAAATGTAAATTTTACTTGCTTTTATTGTAGGAAAGAAAAGCTTCAAGTTTTTGTCCATCATAAAATAAACAGAAAACAGGATGGCTGCTTGCAAAGCATTTTGAAATTTCCTAATTATTAAATAAGGTCTGGTATAAGCTACTGTGGATTTTTCCCATGCTTCAATTTCCTTTATGTCGTCTTCATTTTTGTCTCCCTTTTTCCCAGCTATTTCAAAAATATCTGAAGATCAAGTGGCTAAAATTGAGAATGAAAAGGAATGGATGAAAGAGAGAAGAAGCAAAAGGAGAAAAAAGGGGGGGAGGGGGAATCTTGAAAAGGATTTCTCTTGAATGCAGAAGAAAACTGGTATTTTCAGTGCTTATTTGGAGTGTCCCCATCAGTTTGTCACTGCAGCTCCCATGGCTGTGCTTAGGAAGCATTCTCCTTTTTCCCTTTGTTTGCATCCCCTCAGACTCAAAGCGCCATATGGAAATTACTCACGTTGCTCTGACTGCAGATTTGGGCCACAACCACTCCTCTCTAAACCTCATCGGAGGCCAGAATAAAACTTCTTTCTGCGAGTGCCAGCAACAGTCTATACCTACAAAGCAAACACCAGATGCTAGAACGATGGGCAAATGTCCAAACAGATAGGACAACCCTAATTAAAAGAAGTGTTCTCATGAAAAGCTGGTGATTATTAAATAAGAAATGCTTAGCTGGGCAAAACAAACCACACTGCTATGCTGAGTGTACTGTAATACACCGTTAAGACATGCAAAGGTATGGTTAAGTTTCCTGATAAGACAATGACAAAGGCACAGAATAAATTGTGATTAACTTGCTGCACATTGTCAGAACAGATCAGTCACTTCAGAGAATTCTGGTTTCTGCTTCTTTCCCTGTGTCTGGAAAAGCACAATGTCGGGAAGTTGTCCTTATTCTAAACAGTTCTCAAATTTCCAGTTTGCTTCAGCAGGACTGAGGGACCCTGGATCCAGGCTGTCCAAAGACAAGCTCTTAATGTTTCTCCACACTCCACGGACCTCTTTGCCATGCAAGGAAAAATACAGTTTAAAATGGGTAATTTGTTATTTCCTTTCAGAAGGCAGCTTCCCCCAGCTCTCAGAGATCTTTACTGAAATGGATTTTTCCTCCAGTGGACTACATTATCTTTTTTCTATGACTTTTCTCACCATTTTGCACTGCCATTGGACATGGGTTTTCACCACCATTAGTCAGAATTCAGAGTGTACTGATGAGTGCTGTTCATCTCAGGGCATCTCCCTCCTGATTTGGAGCCAGGCATGGCCTGGCATAGTCAATAAAGGTCTGGGGACAGAAACCAAGGTGTAAGAAAATTGTGTGCAAAGGAAAACTTCTGAACTACTGGGAACTTGGGAGTAATGTTGCCAAAAATATCTATCAGCATCTTCAGAGCCTGGACACACAGCAACAGTAAGCAGTCTACATGTGCCCAAGTCAGCCACTGTTCAGAAGAGCCCAGCTTAAATGTTAGAACTGTGCAATTATTGGGAGTGTTTTTAAGGTGTGTTTTTTCCAAAGGTAAGAAGTAAAGCCACTGAATTTCTAAGGAAGTGTTTTTTTTTACAAGCTTCAGGCTTGGCTAACATGAAGACATAGGATGATTAAACAAGTTACCCTTTAGTGTGATTCAGTGATCAGAGGATAGGACTGGGAGTCAAGGCTTCCCATTTATTCTTCTATTTACCTTTAAACAAATCCCTGATGGAATCCATACTCTTCACAGACATCACATACCCATGGCTCCTCCTGACTTCAATTCAAAGTGCCTGTGTTCAGCATCTCCACCACATGGACCTTTAGTCTCCCTGGGCATTAAATTAGACAGTGCCAAAATAGGGTTAATGCTACTGACCTTCTGCGATAGATTTTGCACCTACATTTGAAGAGCAATTTGAGGTCCTCAAATGGGCTGCTCCAGATGTGCAAAACTCTCCTAAACTAACCCTGTGATAGTTATTATGCAGAGAGCGCTGCCAGACCCAGAGCTGAAAGAGCAAATGTGTGCACAGCCATGGTGTCCGGCAGCCTGGCAGGTGAGCTTGTAACACAATCAAAACTTTTTTCTTGCATTGGTTTATCCCCAAATCAATAAAGGATCCCTTTCAAAATTACACTGGAAGAAGCACACTCCTTTTCTCTGCATCTGTGCACTTACTGTACAGGCAGAGCCTGCACTGTCTTAGGCAGGTGACAGCCAGCTGAGGAGCACAGATTTGATATGTGCCACAAAATATTTGGGCCACAAAATATTTGGGCCACAAAATATCATCTTTAATGTACTATAAAACCAACAGCAAAAAAATCCTGGTTTCTTCCATGGAGCACAAAATGTAGGGAAAAACAAATGTTTTTGAATTAATAAATAAAATCAGCAAGTCAAATGCAAGGACACAGGGCCCAGAAATGATGCAGGGGACAGATCTAGGAGTTGTGTGAGCCTTCTAGGGAAAAAGGATGCAGAAAGAGAAAGGAGGGGGCACAGACAACAAGAAGTTTTAGATGATTGCTTTTCATTGGCCTAACTAGCAATAAAAACAAATTGGGCAAGCTCCTTAGAATAGCTCTTGGATAATCAATCACGGATAACAGAATTAGGCAGAAGCACTAAGCAAGTGGCAGGATGTTAATTCAAGATACATTTTTTAACAGCCCTTGGTGAATAACTCCCAACAAAGTATTTCCTAGCTGAAGTTTACGCAGTTCTTTTTTTTTCAGTCTTTCTTTGCCACCTGGCCAAATACAGAATACAGTCATCTCCAAAATTATTAATTACTTGGTATTCTGCACTGGATACTTTCTGTCACATATTCACAGAATCACAGCCTGGTGAGGCCGGCAGCACCTCGGGGTCCCTGGGGCTCAGCCCCTGCCCCAACAGGGCCACCCAGAGCAGGGTGCCCAGGCCCATGGCCAGGCGGCTTTTGGAGCTCTCCAAGGAGGAGACCCCACAGCCTCTGGGCTGCCTGGGGTTCAGGGGAGCCTCCTCGGCTCCAGGCTGAGCCAATGGCCTCCTGTCCTGGCACTGGGCACCACTGAAGGAAGCCTGGCTCCATTTTTGTTGCACCCTCCCTTCAGGTGCTTACAGATGTCCATAAGCCACAAGCACCCCCCCTCCCCTCCCCCCCCCCCCCCCAAGCCTCCTTTCCAGGCCAAATATACCAGCTCTCAGGCTCTCCTCATAGCAGAGATGATCCAGGCCTTTCAGCCCCTTGGAGGCCCTGTGCTGGGCTCTCTCTAGCATGTCCAGGCCTCTTTTGCCCTGGGAGGCCCAGAACTGAATGCAATATTACATACAGCTTTGTCAGAGAGGAAGGATCACCTCCTTTAACTTGCTCGTGATACATCACCTAGTGCAGCCAAGCATACTGTTAACATCTTAGCAGCAAGGGCACATGACAGAGCTGATATTTGACATGGTGTCTACCAGGACGCCTAGGTCCTTTTCTGCCAAGCTGCTTTTCAGCAGGGTGGCCCCCAGCATGTGCTGAGGTTGTTCCTCCCCAGGACATCTCCTTGTTGAACTTCATTTGTCAGCCTACCTGTCCAGCCTGTGAAGGTCTCTCTGGATGGCTGCATGGCCCTCTGGTGAGCCAGCCACTACCCTCAGTTTTGTGTCATCTGCTGCCTCTTCCAGATCATTAATGTAGATGTTAAACAGGACTGGACCCGGTATTGATCCCTGAGGTATTCTGCTCATTACTGGCCTCCAGGTAGACTTTGCACCACTAACCATTCAGGACCAGCAATATATCAGCAAAGAGCTGTGTTTAGTATAGAGCCCCAAAAAGCCAGAAAGCCCACCGCCACTAAGGAAGAGGAAGGCAATATTGGGTGGCAGCCATTTCTAGAGAAGGTGTCCCCCACGAGCACCCCCATTCCGTGCCTTGTGCAGTTGCATCAGGGCTGGCACTCACCTGTTGCAGTGAGCAGGGCTCACAAAGTGGCTGCAGGAGACTGGGAGGTCTGTGGGAAGGGCAATGCAAGCAGAGCAGCTCCATGTCAGTATTACTAAGCTTACATATCCAGATCCTAAAATACATCAATCCCTGCTTGCACACCATTCAAATAGTCCTTGGAGTGAATAATCTGATAGCAGACTTCTCCATTCACTGTCGTGTGGGATTGACCACGCTGACCAAAAACCCTCTCCCATACAGATCCACTCCAGTCTCACTTTGTGCATATATAGTACTTACTCAATGGGGTTCTCCTCCTGGCAAGCTTCTAGCAATGCTCCTATACTAGTACAGCACATGAAAGCAGCTGTACACATATTAATATTTCTCCTCCCTGTTGGAGAAAGTCTGATCTTAAAATTAGGTTTCTGCAGGGAATAAAAATAGTCACTCTGAATATTCAGTGTTTCTTTATATCTCACTGCTTCCACTAGCATTTCTGTCATTTAATTTGTTTGATAGACTATCCAGAGGAAACCAATATGTGGCACAAAGACAGGGAGAGCTAAAAGATGCTGTAATCTAAGCACATATTCAGTGTCATTATCCACAATATTTGCCTGGCTCTACTATTTAAAGCTCAAGTCAAAGGGGAAGTTTTGTTTTTAAAAACAAAGACTTGCACACATATGAACTGCATCTCCTTTCCTCAGAAGCTCTGCTTGGATCAGACAGGTTCAGCAATCTGCATAGAAATAGAGAGCAGCAATATTGCACTTGCAATGAGGCAAATTTAGCCCTGATGCAAGCACAGCCAGCACAATTCCCTGGCTTCAATAGGAATTCTACCTGTTTATTCCTAACTCGTAGCTGCTTCTAAGCTTACTAGCCTGATAGTGTTATCAAAATCTTAAATTAAAAGTAAAAAAAAAAAAAAAAAAAAAAAAGAAGTAAAGAAAAAACTGCTTTTAGAAACACTTACTTGCAATTGAATGTCCAGTTTCAGAGACTTTAAGCAGGCAACATATTCAAATATTGGATTGCTGCCATGGTCTGAAATAGGACAGGGAAAAATCAAGTTTTGACTCAAGTCAAAAGTAAAAACTTAAGTGCAAATCCTAAGAAAGAAAAACGATGCAGCATTTGTACATAATAGAGAGCATTTCCATTAAATTTCCTACTTTGAGTAATACGGTAATTTCTGCAGGTTATTGGCAACATTAAAAGACACAAGATTAACATTGCATGCCCTTTCTTCAGAGAGAATAAACAAACAGAGTATCTGAGCTTCAAGTATCTGTTCTTCCTGATTGGCTTGTTATAAAAATTCCCTTGTAAGACTGAAATAGTCAAATCAAAGTAATTTTGCTGTGAAGAGTGTGTATGCTAACAAAAAAATAGGTTCCCTGTATGGTGTGTACGTAAATACCAGACCTTTAGCCTAACCTTCTGGTCTCAACTTTTGTATACATGCTGTGGTTGCTCAGAATGGGCACCCTGTTGTGAATATTAACTGGAGTGGCTGAAACAGGCCTGGGGCTGATAATTATAATTTGGTCCCCTGGATGGTTGAGAAGCCCAACATAGGACTGTGCAGTGCAACTTTAACAGCACTTGCCGATGCCTAACTAGAGAATCTGTTTCAAAGGGGCTCCATGAATTGTAGGGTACAGTCAATTAACTTGAATATTAATTATCTATAATGAATGTACCCTTCTTCAGGGCTTGAAAAGAAGCAAATTACTTGGAGAGGGACTAATTAAGATGATGTAATCTTAACCATGAAGAATAATTTCTTCCTAGTGACAGAAATGATCTAATTGAAGTATCTCATTAATTAATGTCTCATGAAATTGACTGATAAAATGCCTCTATGAATGCCTCCTGAACTCGGGGCCAGCAGAGCATTGTAGCGCATACACTCCCGCTTCAGACCCTATTGCTGACAATATAATTAGGCCTTGGAAGCACGCTGTGCTCAGAAGGATTTATAACTCTGCAGTGTGGATAATCTACAAATGCAAAGTTAAGACAATGCGCCTTGCCTCTGCAAGAATCCCGAAGTCAATGAGCGAAACCATAAATCAGGTATAATCCAATGGATGACAAGCGAATTCCCCCTTCCCACCAGCTTTGTCTGCCTGCACCGAGACCAGTCCCACAAAGCGCCGATAACCCTATACCAGGTGCTGGCAGCTCCAAATGGCTTCTTAACGGCACCACGTCCATGGGCTCTTTGTATTGTTTCCGAGATAAATAGAGTCAGATTCCAGGGGGCCAGTTTTCCCTTTTCCACTAGATTAGTGCATGCCTATGGATTTTAGTTAATGATGCTATAAGCGCCTGGAGAGTGAGGGGGAGCTGAAAGACCCTCCCCCCTGCTATGCAGAAGGTCTTGCTGAGGAGATCCTTGTGTGTGACAAGCAAGTCTTTATGAAGAAGATTTCACTGGAGAGTCCAAGACTTTTGACCTGGCTCAGTGTCTTTTTGGAAATGAGTGTCCTTGAAGAATGAA
Source organism: Oxyura jamaicensis (assembly GCF_011077185.1). NCBI lineage: Eukaryota > Metazoa > Chordata > Aves > Anseriformes > Anatidae > Oxyura > Oxyura jamaicensis. The sequence goes on from NC_048894.1 coordinate 6,436,360, forward strand.
ATTCCTGTTATTCGGGATCACAGATGTTTGCATGGTTTATCCATGCAGGTGGGAGATGTTAATCACTGGGACCACCCTGTGGGTGGCTGTGGCCTTATCCATGCCTCTTGGTGGGAGAAGGACCCCATGGTCCCCACTGTGGTTGGTCCCACTCTGGTGACCTGCACCCACACCCCTTTGCTGGCAAGTGCCATCAGAAAAGAGTGTGCTTAGAGCCTTCAGTAACAGGAACAGGGAGAAATCCCTGAAGTCCTGTTAGCTTCCAGGTGTGGAGAGTGCTGAGATACCTGTGATGAGTAAAAGCTTGGGAAAGGCAGGCAAGCTTTAAAGATGATCAGCACCTCTCCAGTATTTCTGGTCTTTGAACTTAACTTGCTTCACATTAACTTACCATAAAGTGGAAATAATAACCAGAGCTTCAAGACAGCTTTCTTGACAACCGGTAAATATGCTAAAAATTCATTTTCCTCAGTCTGGAGTTATGTGCAAATTTGGGGCTTCTTATTCAGGCAGAGTAAATTGGACCTCTAGTCTCTGCAGCTCAGGCAGGCATCTCTCAGCTTATCTTGTTGGAGTCGGTCTGCTTTGAGCAGGTGACCCTCCTTGTAGGCATTCAGGACATGCACATCAGGACGTGGTGCACCCAAACCTACTCTCTCTTTTGGTAAACAAAAACCTACTCTAGGCCTATAAGCCTTTAATTAATTTCCTTTGAAGAGGAAAAACAAGTGCTTCTCACCCAAGACAAGCATTTCTCCTGGTGGACAAAGTTTTCTCCTGGCAGGTGCAGGAGTGGATGCAGGTTTTCTCAGGCTGAAGCAGTAGCTAAATTTGGGTCTCTAACATCCTCTGTGAGTCTTCTGAAATGCCCACTATTTGGGAAATTTGCTGGTCTTTGAGCCCTTACTTTCCAGAAAAATGACCAAACAAAATACATTCCTCCAGGTTGAAGGGAACATTCTGAAGCATATGAAGTGGTATTTGGGGTTCTTTATTTTGGCCAGATAACCTGGCTAAAAACATGATGTCATTTAATCCAAATGGTATATATTTTAGTTTGACCACACAGGTTAAAATAAATAAATAAATAAATGCATTATTTGAAAGCTTTGGTAGTAGCAGTTTTCCTATTTTATCTGTTCTTCACTGCTGAGAGTCTTGAGCAAGGACCTCTAAAACTGACGGCGGTTCCTGGGCTCCAGTGAAATATGATAAGCAGTAATAAATGATCTGTGGATGGTATAAAGGGAAATTTGAATCTCTGAGCTAACAATGATCAATTTACTACAAGCCTGCGGGAGCTAAAAATCATATAAGGAAAATGTAGAAACACAGCAGCCAGGCAGGCAAACAAGATGAAACTAGGCCAGTTTCAGGACACTATATTGTTATTTGTTTATGTCTTTCCTGTTAAAGTGAATTAAATGCCCACAGCTGATAAAGGGTTCATCTGCCAGTGCCGGAGCTCCTGAGTATCTCATATTATTCCAGCACTAATTACATTTCATAAAGCTACCAAATATACCATAACTAACATTTATTGGCCAGTGAAACGTTGCTGTAAGTTAATAATTACAGATATATGTAGACAATAAAAAGTGGAACATCAGCCTGGATGCAGGACGAGAGATTAAATGCTTCTGCTCTTACTGAGTATTACTGAGAGACTAAATTTAAGACCAGAGGCCATATTGGCCCAGGAAAGCATGCAAGGACAGAGGAGAAAAAAAATAAATGTGAATCTGGGGAGTTATCCAGGAGAGGGATATTTTACTGCACCCATCTGGAGTATACCTAGTGCTCCAAGACCACATATCCTGTCTTTGAAAGAAGAGCTCAAATGGAGGTCCTGGGACTGCTCCATCAAGCTTCTTACACCCAAGTAGAAACTCCCATAACCCTAGCGATAGGGGGATTTCCTATTTTGCTGCCACCACATATCCCAGACCGCTTTCAGCATGCTCAGGTCTATACTATGCACAGAACAGACACCTCTTCCCTGCATCTCAGCGTATCTCTGGCACCTCTGCTGGTTACCTGGGGGTGGCCTCCTGTTTTGGGGCGGGTTAGGAGTGGAAAGGAGCCTGGCCAAAGCAGAGCTGAAATTCATCCCGTGAACACACAGCAAACATCAGGCTACAAATTTTGTCATATGCCAAACCAGCCTTCAGCAGTCCATGTAGAAATAGAAAGCAGGAGGTCACCTCCTTTCTGGTATTTCACCAAGGTAAGGTTGAATCTACTTCTCAAACCACATCCAAACAAAATACCAGGAGTCAATGGCTGATTATTGTTATTAGTTTTCTTTACCCAGATGAATTGGGAAAAGGTTGGTTAAACCAAAAGGGAAGCAGAGAGAGGAATCAGCCTCCTTCTAAATCTTTTTGTCACTTGGCTGCCAGGTCACATCTTCACTCCCATTGATTCCTGTGTAGTCAGTAACCAGATACTGTGGATTTTTTTTCACCCTGTAGTGCTTAGAGTCTTATTTGAGCTGGCCTGCTTGGGTACTGATTCTCCCTCTAAGACTCTTACTTCCTTATGTAATGAGATTAAAGCAGACTTAAAAGAGCAGTAAGGAGATGAGGAAGGTCAAAAATGCCATTAGCTATAAATAAGTGCACTGTCACACGGAAGGCACAGCACCATCATGGTTCAGACAAACCTTCCTCTGCCTGAAAGCGTAGCGCTGAGCAGGCTGTCAGCCCTTGCAGACATGTCCCCGTGGGTGGGAAGGGAGGCTGGGAGAAGAAGGAGTGATCTGTGGGGTGCTTATAGCGTAGGACGACATGTTCCTGCTCTAGGAACATCTTGCAAATAGAGGCAGGATCTCCAAGTAGGAGGCCAGGCTTGATTATCATCATGACCCCTGTGGTCTTTAAGGTTTTGAATAGATACACACTCCTGTCACTTACTATAACTAGAGCACTAATGATACCAGCGAAAGGCTACATGGATGGTCTATGCCAGGAAAGCATGAACTGGTGCAGATCACATTGACAATGCGGCCCCAAAACTTAAGGGAATTTTGAGGCTTAATCGATCAAAATCATGCCACAGATTTTGAGCGTAGTGGCACTCTTGAAGTGATTTATATTCTTCTTTATCACACCTGTTCTGTGGGGCAGCTCTGTTATGCACACACAGCCATGTCCCTTCACCAAAAAGAAAAGGGGACACAGGGATGCCTGAGGGTTCACTCCATGCACCGTGAAGAGGGTCCCATTCCTATTTCATATCCTACCCCACTACTACTAGGACAGATAAAGTCCCTTCAGAGGTTTTCAACCCAAGGGAAAGGGACACTTTTCACCTCTTAGAGACTGTTCCACAGATTGTGAAATGTGACAGTGCAAAGCATGACCCAATATTCAAACTAAACTCCCCACCCCCTCAATTTTATCCCATTACTCTTAATTAATCCCATTTGCAGCAACTGCTCATCTTCCCTGGCATGTATAATTGCTGATTGTTGCCACAGGGCTAATTCCTTTCCACGTCGGGTTGGTATAAATCTATTCTATAGGGCAGTCAGAACATTTGGGAGGTTAAGTTTTGTCTCATTTCAATTCCACAGGGAAAACATTGCAGAACTATCTAAAAGTTGTCCTATTAGCAGCGAGAGAGCAAGGATGCTCTGGGCCGGGCAACAGCATTGTGGTATAAGAGAGATGGGAACTCCCGTCTACTTGTAACCATGGCATTGCTTCAGTATATCGGCATTCACTCCTTTCAGACCCGCCACAGCACATTGACCTCCACTATTTGCAGGTCGTTTCAGTACCATAAATGATGAAACAAGATGTCAGGCATTGGGGAATAGCCTCCTGTGGATGTAAGCACATAGCTCCCATTAATGTGAATGGGAGTTATGCACATGCATCGAGCTGAGGATGTGCTCTCCGGTCTGCAGAACACACTTGGCAAGTCTGAGTAATCTGTGGTTGATTTTAGCTTTCTCCCCAGAGCTCCCGATGAAGGGAGATGCATGAGAAAGCTGGTGTGCAAGGCATTAGCATCAAGGTACAAGTGAAAGAGCGCTCAATGGGATTATTAGTGCTTACGCAGCACAAGTAATGGATGGTGTCCTATAAGAATACTTCACATTCAGAAGTCACGAGCCCAGCCCCTCTTCTCAGTGTAAATCAGGAGTGGTGGTTAAAGCAAAGGGGAACAAAGCTAAAAGCAGAGAAACAGTTTTTTCCTTTCCCTTTTTTGTGGTTGGGAGATGTTGTTTCTCTCTCCTATCTTCACTTAACTCTTGGTAGAGAGCTACTTGCATTTCCCTTGTGCTCTGCACACTCACGCTCTCTTCTGTTGATAAATGCTCCCGTTTCCTTGCTGCTAATTTGGGCCACTAGTGCTCAGGCAAGATTTGGTCATCATCTGCATGGAGAAAGCAGAAACCCACATAGCAAAGAGGGAGAAAATCACTGGAGGTGAATCTTCACCTGCGTGGGATGTGCAGTCATAGCACAGAATGATTGATATGTTGAGCCTACACTGGGACACTCAGAAAAATTAATTCATTTTCTGTTCACACTTTAAATTAATTGGGATTATTTAATCCACATTAGGCTCCTTTATGCACACTCTCATTCAGAATTAAAGTGTCCCTAATTCAGTTTACAAAGTAAATTAAGCTCAGCTAAATGAGTGCTATGTTATACTTGAATGAGGGTCTGTGAAGAGATTTAATGTGGTTTAATTACCCACTTTGCATATCAAAAAATGCATAAAATATCATATTAAATTACAAAAACAGTCCCTGGAGCAGGAGGGACAGGAAGCTGAAGTTTCCCTCCCAAAATATGTCACTGGATGACAGTCCAACTCCTCCATTTTAGCTTGGGGGATCACTGTATTGTATGGGAAAAGTGGAAGCCTTTCAGCAGCATGAGTAGAGGCAGTTGACCCCTCTTCCCCGCCCTTCATCCCGACTGCAAGATAAATCTGTAGAGACACAAGGGATCAAAGTCTCCTGGCTGCAGAGAAGTGCTCTGCTGGGTGAGACCGCTCATCTCTCCATTTAGGACAGTGGCTCTGAATATTGTGCACAATCCGACAAACATGCCTGAGGAGATGTTCACAGATCAAGTGCTTTGGGGAGGTAGACAGAATAATCCCTGCTCTACACATATCTCCAGGATTTGCACAGCACAAGGTGAGGATCCAGCAGCTCAGAGCTGAAGGACCCAGAAGGAAGAAAATAGCTAAGAAAGCATTGGCATTGGCTTTGCAATAGCAGGCTAAAAAAATCTAGAAGCCTTTGGCAGGGCTCGTCTGGATCTCATGAAAAGTGATGGTGATTACAGGGAACTGGAAAATGGCCAACATAAAGGGAAGGGAGAGAAAGAGTGGAAAACCAATTTAACTTCAATTTCTATAAAAATACTGGCACAACAAAGCTGTTTGTAAACATCTAAGAGATAGCCAGGAACACTGAGCAACACTCAGTTTGGATTTTTTGAGAGCAAATTATTTCTAAACCAATCCAATGCTCTTATTTGGCAGCATGAATAGGAGAAGAGCAATAGAGATCGTACCTCAGCTTCAGCAACTTTATCTTTTCACAACAAGGTGAAGCAGTCTAGGTGAAACTGCTATTGAACATGAAAAAAAAAAAAAAAAAATCCAGGAAAAAAAAATGTATTTGTGGACCAGTAAAAAACAGAAGGAGGTATATAACAGGAAAAAATCTTCAAGGTTCTGACTGGGATGTCACACTATGCAATATTTTCCTTAACAATTTGTATGACACCGTAACCTTTATGTTTACATGTTCACACACACACCACCACAGAGGGAGGGGCTACCAGCACACCCGAAAACATGGGGCTAGAGTTCAAAATCATCCTGGCAAATAATAGAAGTGGTCTGAAAAAGAAAAAATAGGATGCAAATGAGCTTTTGTCCTTACAGATATCAAGATCAGGGAGGAACAACAACTGCACCATTACGAACCAGGAACAACAGACTGGGTGGCAGCTCTGAAGAGAAGGACTTGAAGGTTGGAGTGGATATGCAGTTAGATGCAAATTAACAAGGTTACACTGAAAACAGCAAACACCATGCTGAGGCATGCAAAGAGCACCATCATATTTAAGACGTGTGAAGAAAGCCTTCTGCTCCATTTGCTGCTGGTAAAGGCTTTGCTGGAGGACTCTTTTCTCGTTTGGCCACTATATGTCAGGAGAAGTTAGATTAATGGGAAAGAGAGCAGAACAAACAAACAAGCAACAACAACAACAACAATAAATAAATAAAAGAATAGATAAAAAACAGCAGACCACCATCAGAGAGATACAACACATGGCTTGTGTAGAAAAAGACCAGGAAAGACAAGGGAAGATAATATGGAAAAGTGGTGCCACTGTGGTTTCAAACACATAAGAAGCAGCTGCAAACGCAATGGGAATAAACTCTTTCTGATGACCACAGTGGGTAGGAGATGAAAACTGTCAAAGATTGAATTAAGGGGACCTCAGATGAGAGGAAAGCTTTCCTATACAACATGTTCCAGGGTAGTCGGTGGAATCATCGCTGAAGTATTTTAAGAATAAGATAGAGAAGTTTATACTTGAATTGATGCAACATAGTCATTGAGGGACAGACTAGATCACTGGCTGGGGCCCCTCACAGTCTTTGTAGGTAAAAGGGTTTGGGGATTTGCTTCCATTTCTGGCAGGGCAATGTGATTTTGGCCAGATCAATACATTTCTCTACTTATCAGTGTTCCCATATGTAAATATACAGAAACAAAATATTCTTCCCTTTTAAGGAAAAAAAAAAAAAAAGGCACCTAGAAGATCTGTCTGATTATAGATCTGCTGGGATGGTGCTGACTTCTGAAAACAAGTTGCAATCTGCCCTACTCTAGATGGCGATAATGCAGATCAAGGTCCTCCAAATCATTTTGTATACCTGCAGTAATCATAAAATAAAAGCTTTGCAACCTAAACAATTGCCTGGTTTTAGTCATAAAGCCTCATTTCCTGGGAGACTGAGCAAATATAGTTCTTATGAAAATTTCACCATTTGCAGCAAAGCAGGAAGAGTTTCAAGACTGCAGGAGTGTACAGAAGTAACAGAGCGTCGGCATCACTTTAACTTTGAACCTGCATCCAACCACTTCTTGCTCAAAGGACAAAAACAAAATGTGTGTAAACACAATGAAAGGAGGATTGTTTATGTGCCACCCCCATACCAGCAACCATGAACTCTGGCTGATTTTGCTTATCATCCATTAAGGGAAATGGCTATAGGTCATCTCTGTGATTACCTAACACTCAGGAGAAGCAATAAAGCTCAGCTGGAGTTGTCACACTGCAGCAAAAAAGGAAAGCAAGCCCAACTCTCGTTTTTGTTTTTCACTACATTACTTCAGTTAACATAGTGCACTGTTAACATTAACTCCTGGCCATATATTGCTTTATAGATAGACAATCAATACTGTGACTGAAATATGATTTTGTTAAAACGTCTAGGGGACTGTATGCATTTAGCTTTCACACTATTTTCAGAAAATGAACATCAATATAAAAATAATGAGCCTCATAAAATAAAGCCTAGTTCATGTGGCTGAGCTGGCTTTTAAGAAAGGGGGCAGAGATTTATACTAAAGGCATCACAAAGGAAACAGCTTAGAACAACATTCAGCATCTCTTTCAACCCCAAACGAAGGACGTTCAAGGCCAGCACTGAAATACAGTTTGCCTTTGCTCAGTAGGGCATGTGCTGTGATGGCAACACTTGGCAGCAGCTCTTGGATACACCAGCAAGAGGAAACTGCATCAGGGCCTTGGACAGGAATACAAAATCACCTTGTATTTGGAGAGCATTGAAATAAGTCATAAGCCTCATTTTTTTAGTCGAGCTGCTTCTGCTTATGAAAGAACACAAGAAACTAAGCACAGTTCCTCCTAGTGACTGTAGGGCCACAAAGAGGGCAGGAAAGTCCAAGGGACAGTAAGGGTACTGGTACTGGTGGTGGCGATGCAGGGAAAGTCCTGCTCCTCCTAAGGGAACCAGAGCATTGCACACCAACAGGCACTGTTGTCTTATCTGCTATTTCAGTTTAGTTTTCCTTGGGATGAAAATACTGTGGGTAGAACTGGGGTTGAAACAGGGAAAAAGGCACATACCAGCTCTTTGACAGCTACATGGTGTAGCATAAACCTTCACATGCTGTACCTCAAAAAATTAGGACTGGATCCTCACATGTGGCATGTGAGATTGCCATATGTGCAAGGCACAGCCTCTGCTAAATAGTGTAAGACAGGAGCTATACATCAAAGTCAAGAGGAATTAGGACGTACACTGAAAATGACGCTCCCCACCCCTTCCCACCCCTATGTTTGTCAGAATTTCCTAGTACTTCTTTTGTTAGACCCTTCTGAAACACTCGTAGTGAATGAAGAGGTGACAAGGTTCTAGAAAGTAATGTTGAAAGGGAAGCCTCTAAAACAGCTGAATGACACTAACCTGAATCAAAGCTGATGGGGGACAGTTCACTTTAGGATCAGATCCCTTTTAATTCATTTAAAGGAAGTCTTCCTCTGACCCCTCCAGCATTTTCACGGGACGTCTATGTTTAGAAATGAAGGTACCAAAACCCTTTGCCAAGCTGTGAACAATTTTCTGCTCGTGGCTTTCCCTTTCCACTTAAGGGACATCACAGAGTCTGGGATGTCCCCAAGGAAAAGACAATCAAGTGTGAAGCTCAGCTTTGACATTTCCACATTACACCTCTGTTCCAGCTAGCTCTGACCACGTAGTGGTTGGTCATTGACTTTGGCAGAACACCAGGAAGCACCACAAGCAGCTCTGCTCATGATCAGATCTAAATGTGTATCAGGCCATGAATGTTCCACTTAGTACCAAAACTGGGATTAAACACACATCAAAATGAGCAAAAGGTGCATTAGATCTGAAGAGCCTGAAGCAAATGACTGTACCTCGTATATTGTCAAGTTCACCTGAGCTGCTTGGCTTTTCCTTTTTTTGTGTGATATGAATTTATGGAAACTTTCATTTTGTTTCAAAACCAATAAAATATGAAGTTATTTAAAAAAATAGTTAATCATTTGTAATTTTAAATTAGGGACGTGCATGGACTGAACAACTTGCCACTGCAGTCAGGCAGGAGGAGGGGATTAAAAACCGTCCCTTTTTGCAGGTGTTTTACAATACTGACTGGTTTCTGCTTGCCTCAGGGAAAGTCCTTTCATCTATCACATGCTGTGTTATGGGTGGATTATGTCATATCAAATCCAATTACCTCATGTCATGTCAGTTCCTGACATAATGCAACAGAACATACTTGTGAGGTGCAGATCAATGTAGCAGGAGGTGTCCTAAATATTTAAAGGATGCAGTGTTGCTTGCACCCATAGGGTGGCTTTGGGTGCTAAAGTGTCCTTTGGCAGTTATATTATTTTTGTCCTATGCAAGGGCAAATTCTTTCCTCACTACCTAAGTCTCAATAATCCCTGCATGGACTCAAATGTTGTTCTGGGATGAATTTCTTCAATCTGATGTAAGATGTGAGTAAGTCAGTCTGGTATCAAGCAACCGAAGTTTCAGATCACAGAATCACAGAATGGTTTGGGTTGGAAGGGATGTTAAAGATAATCCAGTTCCAACCCCCCTGCCATGAGCAGGGACCTCTCCCACCAGCCCAGGCTGCCCCCAGCCCCATCCAGCCTGGCCTTGGGCACTGCCAGGGATGGGGCAGCCACAGCTCCTCTGGGCAGCCTGGGACAGGGCCTCACCTCCCTCACAGTGAAAAATGTATTCCTAATTTCTAACATAAACCTACCCTCTTTGAGTTTAAAGCCATTTCCCCTTGTCCTATCTACACCCCTGCAATAGGGTCCCTCCCCAGCTCTCCTGCAGCCCCCTTTAGGCCCTGGCAGGCCGCTGTGAGGTCTCCCCGGAGCCTTCTCCTCTCCAGGCTGAACAACCCCAACTCCCTCAGCCTGGCTCCACAGCAGAGGTGCTCCAGCCTCTGAGCATCCTCGTGGCCTCCTCTGGACTCACCCCAACAGGTCCCTGTCCTTCTGGTGCTGGGCCCCAGAGCTGAGCGCAGGCTCCAGGTGGGGTCTGACGAGAGCAGAGCAGAGGGGGACAATCCCCTCCCTGCCCTGCTGCCCACGCTGTGTTGGTGCAGCCCAGGACACGGCTGGCTTTCTGGGCTGCAGGCACACATTGCTGGCTCATGTTGAGCTTCACCCAGCACCCCCAGGTCCTTCTCCTCAGGGCTGGTCTCAATCTACTCATCACCCAGCCTGTATTTGTCCTTGGGATTGCCCCAGCCCATATGAAAGATTTCAAAACCTCCAAGTCATGTGTTATGAAATGTAGACAAAGCTTGAGTGCTTTACACGAAAGGTTGACCTATTTGACCTGTGGAATGGTCCCACCTTGAGAAGGAAAAGAAGCTCTTAAATTCAGCCTGGGTGGACTTTGGGAAAGGAGAAAAACATCAGGACTGAATAATCAAATATCACCTCCTAATCCATTTGGAGAAGCAGCAGAAGTCCTACTCCCACTTCAAAATTTTCAATGCATTGTACACCACAGGCACAAGGAAAAAGAGCGACGGGTGCAGAGATAAACATGGAGGGAGGCTGCAGAAAGGCTACCGCAGGCTGAAGCAGGCACAGAAATACAGGCATGCATATCTCCTTCAACAGGCAACACAAGCAGCAGCCCAGAGCCTGATTATATTGGGGAGGCTGGGCTGCCTCTTTTATATTTGTTTACATGTTTCCTTTCCTTTTTTCATTTGTCCCAGAAAGGCAAGCTCCTGGGGAAGGAATTTAATCACTATCCTCTCTCATTTAAGAGTGTGTCTGAAAGCAGCTCCTGAGAGGATGACAGGACTGCTATCCCTTCCTGCTGTGAGCACAGGGAATGGTTTCCCTTTAATCCTCAGTCCTGCGACTCTGTAACGTATTCTCCACTGGCTGCACGGGTGACTGTGAACAAGAGGCACTGCCCCATCCAACTTCCAGCTCAAAATTTACCTTTTTTTTTTTTTTTTTCTTTTATTTCTGGATCTGAAGTCAGCTACTCTCTTTGCCCTTAGCTAACAAGAAGGTGTTAGCTAAGCACTACTGCACAGACCTCAGCCTGGTTCCAGAGGGTTCTGATTTAACACACGTCCCTCACTTTCCCCTGTCACCTCCCAGAGCTGGGTCCAGGGCGCACGTTGCTGCCTATTTGCAAGCTGGCAGGAGTCCCTGGATCCTGGCCAGCCCAGCTGCATGGAGTCTGGGGCTCTGCTGGAGTCTGTAGGACATTTGTGATCTTCACGCTAAGACCTAAAGGATCAACTATTGGCTCATGTGAGATTGCAGTGGCAGGAAAGTAATGCTCCAGGCAGGGGTATGGTAGAGAAAAGTATGCACCGTTTTGGTGTAATCACAAGGAGCTTTATCCCCATCTCTTTGATATTTTCGTTCAATGTTTTTTAATACATTTGATATGCTAGGATCCTTTTGTTTTACTCCAGGACCAGAGCTGACCTACTGGATCCTTCCCATTGCCCACATCAACAATTCCCACTGAGGGAAGAGCCCAGAGGAGGGACAACCGAGGCTTGCCATGGAGGTTCTCCTGTTCAAGCCAGCAGTGTTTTCCATGCCTTGCATGCCTTGCACTTCTTAAAAACTCCCTGGCACAAGAGATACAACTTTGTGTATTCATGCAGTATATAGCACAACATGTCCTAATTGCTCCTGATTTATTTTGTAACATAAATATTAAGTAGCAATGTTATGACCCTTTGTTGATAACAGCACCAGGGTGATGAGGATTTTGGCACAGGATGAGCAATGTGTGCTTGGAGATTTTCATTAGATCCCTGATACTCCAATTACTCTACAAATTGCCAGCTGAAGAAATATGATCATATTGAGGATTTGGATCTTTACCAAGGAGATCAAGTCTCCTTCCTATACCATACATAGCTTATACACTCGTGTCCTGTTCTGGCTCTTTTTACAAACACCACTACCACAGCAGTGCTCTCCAGAGAGAGGAGATCTTAAGGCCCCCAAGTGAGGACAGCTCTATTATCAAAACCATCCTGGATGGCTTACTCCAGCCTGCTGGGTAAAATATGGCTAAGAAGCTAAGCTGTGCATCAATGCCACCATGCAAATGTTAATTAGAAGGCTACTTCCCATATGTAGATCAAAGACACTTGACTTTGCTGCTGCCTTGAAGTGCCTTGTGGCATATGTCAGGTCTGGCACATCATGCACGGCAGTTTTATGCAGATGAACAAGAGAGAACTCCTAAAGGGGAGCAGTGAGCATGGGACCGTGCCTGAATTAATTAAGGCACTTTGCACAGGTAATGACCCTTTCAATTATTTTTCAAGATACTTCTCTGTCATCACGGTCTACACAGGGACATGAGGAAACAGTCTGAACACGGAGGTTTAACAAGACTTACCCCCCATAACTCCTGTCCTCTCTGCCATACATTGGATTATTGCAGTTTTGGTAGCTTTGGTGAGCAGGATCCCAAATCAGTGGCCTTTAGAGAAGATGATCTGCAGGTGGAGCATAGGAGAGGTGGATATGGGTTGTGGCAGAACTAGGGATAATGGTCAGAATACAGTAAACTCTGAAGATTTATAGATTTAACCTGATATCCCAAACTCATCTAACCTTGCTATCTTGTGCATTTCCACACAAGGGAACCATGAATTAGGTGGAATGGTTTTACACACCTTTCAGTAGCAAAAGTTACTGTAATTAACAGTCTTTTCTTCCTAGTGGAACAGTGGGCAGCAAGACTATAGGGCTTTGACAGGTTCCATATAACATTAAAGCAAACAGTGAGATAATAGAAATCACATTTAACTGCCAATGAAGAAGAGAAAAGCCTAGTAGTTCTTATCTCAGTTTTATTAGTCCCTGTGCGATGCTGTTAGCTTTTACTGTTGTTGATGCACCCAGCGTCCATGCCCATAATTTGTGCTGCATTACTTATCACCTGGAGGGGAACGTGAGAAGAATCTATGTGCATCTGAGGAGCAGAAATTAAAGCAATGGGAGAGAGGGAACATCACAGCACAAAAGTTCTTCCTTTACATTAGATCTAGACTAAATGCAGCTACTGGTACACTTACACGAAAGGCAGAGTCCCTTGCACTTGACTTTTGCTATATGTGTGTTTTCCTTCCTATGAACAACAAAACTCTCCTTATTATAGTCTTACAGAGAACATCCTAATACTCAACTACACTTGAAATTCCTGACCAATCAAGAAAATCATAGAGTTGTACTGCAACACCTTTTCCAGGCAAGAAGTCTCCAAGGTCCTGCCTTCAACACGAACTGTGAAATATATTGAAAATCCTCCAGAAAGCACTGAATGAGCTACCCCAGAGTCAGAAGCCATTGCTGCACCACTGGAAGAGTCCTGAGAAATGGGACTCGGTAGGTTGGGCACAGCACCTGACTAACCTGTCGTTGGATTCCAGCTGGATCCCAAAGGTGGTCCACCTGTTGAGTTGCCCTGCACAAATCAGGACATGCCATTCTGGAACAAGATAAACATCAACCAGGTGAACATGGGCAGGCAGAAAGAAAGGGACAAATACACATGAAACTGCAAGATGAGAGTCTTCTGTCACTGCAGAGTCACAAGTACCATAACGGGAACTGGAATAAATTTGAGCCCTCACATAACAAAATCCATCATACCCACCACATCAGAGTGATCAGCAGGACATTTAGAATAAAGATAATCCTTCCCATCTAAGACAGGGCTGGTACCTCTCCACAAGACTTCCTTCAGCTTCCACAGTAACAGGCTTAGTTCAAACAGCAATCTTACTGATGATCTCCTGAGGAGTCCCAGCTGATGGACTCATTTCCATTTAGATGTCAGTGCAGCAAAGCATCTATGGACTTCATAATCTTGATCATCTTCAGCCCAGGGAGCCAGAGGCAATTGTGTTTCCATTCAAGCAAGAAAAAAACACTTGAAACACCAACATGGGTAGAAATGCTTAACTCTTTAAAATCTCAGCTGCTGGCAGCTGTCATGTTTCAAACATGATCACTTTGTTTTTAGAAACAATAGGTCGAAAGGTACAATTTTAAATTTAGGAAAAACTGGAAGTGCTTATGGACTGAACCAGGCAACCTTTAATTTCATACATACAGGACATGGAATAGGAAAAATAAAAAATAAAAGACTGTGAAGGAATACACTTGAAAGCCCTGGTCATCCCAAGAAGCTCTGTTAGCCTCCCATGTCATGGAGGCCTTTTCATTTCCCCACATCTCTACAGGCCATGTGCCAGAAGTGCCCTGGGACAGGACTTTTATTTTTTTCTTCTTCTTTTTCTTTCTTTTTTTTTTTTTTTCCAGAAAAAGTCATGAGAAGCAAAGCAGTTGTGTCATTGCATTTCATGGCATGTGACACCAGCCATTACCACTGAGGTGGCTGAAGCTGCTTGAAGCTTAAGTAAATCCATGCTTGGAGCCCAGAGCCTCATGACTTCCTAGGGATCCTCACATAAACACAGTCCCAGTAATATATCCCATTCACATACAAATGAGAACTAGAGCAGCTAAATGACTGACCCTTAGAGTGCAACCTAGGGCCTGGATTTGAACCCAGGACATGCTCTTTCACCATGGGATCCTCCTGCCTGCCTGGCTCTCCCTTGCCCACAGGTGCTAAAACCCAACCAATTCAGCCGAATTATGAGAGTTGATGCCCCCACAGCAGGATCAAGGATTTTGTTTCCTGGATTAGCAAAGAACGCAGTACAGGTCACCATGCACATCAGTGAGTACAGCCCTGGCATGTCATCCTGGGGAACTTTTCCTGACACAGCTGTCAGAAGAACCCTCAGAAGCCTGAAGAGTCTATCTGTACAGCATCTACATGCATACTTTTGGTACCAAATAAAAGGTCTGATTTGCACATAGGTAGAGCTGCCTCAACTCTCATTAGAGTTTAAGGTCTTTGTTGCAGGGCTGCTCACATGGCTGATTTCCATCTCCAAGTTCACAATTTCGGCCATTCAGTTTTAGAAGTTGCAGTAAAGTGGGATGCATCAGCACAAGGCTGCTTTGCCAGGCTTATCTCAGCATCTCTTCTATTCTACCACTACAGCTGGACCAGAGAGCAACTTGTCATTTAGCGTTGTGCCTAGGCATTTTGAACAGTTACCTCCAGGTTAGCAGGAGTGTACCAGCTTCATATTGATCACTTGTCAAATATCATGCACATGGATCTGAGGCTGGTTAAGAACCATTTCCTCTAAAAGTCAATATTTATTCATTAACAACCTTTTAGCTGGTTAATTGAAAGTGACAGGATGCATTTTGCCTAACAGATTGCATTTTACTGAGTAATTTCTAATTTACAGTAAATATGATTGAAAATAAAAGTTCATTCCTGCTATCGGTTTAAAAATGGTTTGTGCTTCCAACAATTGTACCATAGGGAGCTGCTCAGCACTGATTTATTTGTGCGTGCATGTGTGTGTGCATGTTTTTTGAATTGCAGTAACTTAGCCGAGTTTGTCTCTTAATTCTGGGTATCAGAGCAAAGGGACCTTGTGGTGAAGGTGACAGCAAATTGTGTTAAAGAGTGATTATTCTGCTATTTCACCTTCTGGCTCTTTTTTAAGCAGGATTAGATTTTTTTTTTTTCCTCTCCCTCCCTCTGGCATCTCTTACACATTTAAAAACCTAAGCACCTAGGGGTTAATATGCTCCAGATAATAGTATAACAGAGATTTAAAAAACAAGTCAGACGCAGAGAACTTTGAACAACACTACTTGCATTGTGGAAATACTTATAAATGGGCACAGAAAGGAATAATAGGTGCAAAGAGATTTTATTGCCTCAGTAACAAAAGCACTCAGCTTGTTAGCATGCCTTCCCCTCGGCTCCTCTTACTCTTACAGGTGAAGAGCACTATCCCTTTTGCTTGAAGTGTGTATTGCAGAGCAGATGAGAGCCTGAGGCCTCAAAAACTGTGTTCCCAGCTCAGCCAGGGTGTGGGAGCTGCTCTGAAGGTAGCCCCAGGAGCTCCTTTGTGTTGTGGTCCAGCAAGGTTACGTCCACCATGCTTCATTTCTACATAAAGTAGTAAGGATGAGTGTCCCTTCCACCCATCTTGTAAACTCATCCACAGCTTTGAATGTCTAGTGGGGTATGTTATGTTCATGTATCAAGGAAAA
Source organism: Oxyura jamaicensis (assembly GCF_011077185.1). Classification (NCBI taxonomy): domain Eukaryota; kingdom Metazoa; phylum Chordata; class Aves; order Anseriformes; family Anatidae; genus Oxyura; species Oxyura jamaicensis. The sequence continues at coordinate 6,452,586 of NC_048894.1, forward strand.
AGAATGAATCCAGAGCTCGAACTGAGGAAACAAGCCTGCAGACAGGACAGACATGAGACGAGAGCCCGCTCACTCCCCAGCCCAATTCACATGGAGGGGCAGGCAAGGTGCAGCCCCTCTACCCTAATTTCTGTTCCCAAAAGTCAGGCATCAGAGACTTGCTCATCCTCAGCCTCTGTTATAGCCAGTGGTGAGACGGGAAGTGATCTCATCCTAAAATAAGCATCCAGGAGAGGTCAGAAGGACTGCCCTCTGGAAAGGGACACTTTTCTCGCTGACAAAATGTGGAAGGATCCTGCAGAGATTGTTCCTCTGAATAAAAAAGAAATGTGCAATCACTGACTTTAATCTTAAACACCTCTAAACTTCTCCATTGAAAGCATATCTAAAGCAGATCAAATAACTCCTACTTTTAATTGATCAGTTATCCCATTGAAATCCTTTTGAACCTGCCTATAAATTTTTCGGCAGCTCCCATATGGGGCTGAGCTGCAGCAGTAGATGCTGTCCCCAGCTGATTGAGTGGGCAGATGTACTTCTGCCTACAGGTAGTTGGCAGATCAGTGCAACAAGAAGATTATACTTCTCACTGATATATTCCTCAGAGCCAGAGCCACGCTTTTGATCTCTGTAGGAAAGGATAACGAACTATGAGGATAATCCATGCACAACGTTTAAGTACCAAACAGAATTGTTTTCCCGTTTAATTAATAACTGCTCTGTAGGGTGGAAGGAAGGTGTAATGTGATTACAGTAGCCTTAACATATCATCAGAGACTGCTTAGGAATTGCTTTTTGACAACTTTACCCAAGCTAAGACAGCAAGCATGGACACACCAGGGAACACGAGGGGTTAGTCTTTCACTAACCTGTCCTCCGTTTTCAGGGCAAGTTCCCTTTCTTCCAAGGATGAGAGCCAGAGAGGTAAGGTTGTGCCACACAAATCCTAGGAGCATTTGCCACATATATCCATGCCCATATTCCCACCATGTGAGCATTAATGTCAGGAATGTACCATAACTAATACTTCCGATGTCTCAGTCCTAAAACAGGGTAACATTTATTAAGCAGAATTTCTTCTTTCTTCACCCAGTTTCTATTAGGTTTTGCCACAAAACTCTGTGACTTTGTGGTAGATTTGTCAATAAGGGAAACTTTAAAATCCAAGATAATTTTTTTAAATAATGCTTCATTTCCTCAATTATTTTGTAAAAAAAGAAAAATAATTGATGAAGTACCAGCACACCATATTGTCAGCACAACTCTCCCAGGACACCCAGCAACGGGTAAGAACTTTTCAGTGGTGCTTATCCAAAAATTGCCATGAACAATACGAAAGGTGTCCCCTCCAAGTAGCCAGGGACATACGTCAGCTTTTGGGAACGAAAATGAGCATCTTAGCATTGTGTGAAACCTGGAGGTGGGCAACAAAATTCTTCCCCCATCCTGGGCATCCCACCCTCTCAATTCACCCCTTAGCTTCAGACACTAGCCAATAAAATACTGGGACAGTAATAAGGATAATTATATCTGTCCTATAACCAAGCTATCAGTAGTTTTCCATGGCTTTTGCTCCAATAATGAGAGGTCCTATTTCAATGTTTTGTTTCCTGAAAATCCCCCTGAAATCCTGGTAATGCTCACAGTACAAGGTCCCACATGGACTAATAACCTCACTGAAGGACATCGGCAGCTTAAGTACCTCATCTAGAATCTTTTACGGATCGGGAGACAAGAAATGCCATCCTTCCTGCATGACATTGTGGGGAGGAGAGCAGTATGTTAAAACAGCACGTTGGACTCAGCGGAGAGTAGCATCACTGCCAAGTATCACAGCTCAGCCTGGAGACAGACCTCCTTTGTTTTAAATCTCTCTGGCTACACTTCCTTTGGGATGATGCAATCCTCAAAGCAAATTAACATACACAGGAATCTCCAGTGCACGGGAATATGTCATAAGAAATAACTATTTTTAATGGTGTTCTACCAGGGCTATGACAGAGTCAGCGAGTCAGCTGAATACAGAGATGCTTCTCCCCTGCAGTACATTCAGCGGTGCCAGAAATCCAAACCCCATGAACAGTCTTGAGTCTTTGTTGTTCTTTAAGTGCCCTCAATGTGGAATTGGAAAAAGAAAGAGCAGAAAAAAAATAAAATAAAAACAAACAAAAACAGGATGTTCTGATTGCAGGCGAATCTGAGCTGCAGGTTACTGTTATTTTTCCCCTGCTTATATTGCTCCTGTTGCACATTTATAGCACAAGAAGGACTTATCTCCATGGCCTTTGAAGAGGTTTGAAGAAGTGAGGGTTTATTCTTGGAAATCCCTGCCTTTCCTCTCTCCCGTTGCTACAGAAGAGACACAGAAAATCCTCTGTTTAGGGCTCTAGCTTGGGACTCAGGAGACCAGAGTTCAGTTCTCACTCTGCTGCAGATGTCCTGGGTCGCTGTGGGGAAGTCTCTTTGCTGGCTCTTTAAAGCTGATTTCAACAGGAGAATCTCTCTGAAGCTTCAGCAGATGCCTCGGTTGCTCATCTCCAAATGCCTTCAGCTTTCTCTGGCTGCAAAAATTATAATTACATCACAGTGGGAAGAAGAAAAACACAACCAACTTTAAATATTACGGCACTCAACAGAAATCTCAGCGGTCAGGTGAGAAGCAACCCCAATGGGGATGCTAGTGGCTGATGCAGAATTTGAAAGCATCAGCATGAAGAAAACAATAAATGTGAGCTGTCAGCTTGTGAGAGGCAGTTTATGCCTCTGGTTTGTGTCTAACAGACTGTCTCCAGAGTTTTCTTAAACAGGACAAACTGCTTCCCCAGCAAGCAGCTAAAACGGCTGGTTTTCCTTCTGATATTGATTCCTCTCTCTAGAGCCAGGAGAGGAGTCATCATATCCAAAGGAAATTAGATGGAGGTGGGAAAGTGTTGTCAACAGAGCTGTAAGAAATTAGGAAAAACTGCCTGGGGAAACAAGCTGACTTGTACTTCTTCTTAGAAAGGTCATCAGGATTAGGAGTCTTGGGAGAGCTTCATTAAAGTCAGTAGAAAAAAAAAAATACAAGTGGGGAAATTAATTTGGGCAGCAAGAAATTAAATGTACACAGAAAGGGACATTGAAGTCAGTCGAGAAGGCACCAAGAGGGAGATGCTGGTACAATTCACCCCGGATGCAGGGGGTGACAGAAGTGAAGGGCAGGGAAGGCCCCCACCATGCGGAACAACGAGGTGCACAGCTCACTGCAAGCCTTCCCTACAGCTCAGACCAGGTGTGCATTGCTGAGTTGGACACTAACACTCAAGGCCAGCCATAAACCGATTTTGCTAAGATGTAGAGTAGTATCTGTGGAGGACAATTCTCTTCCAGAGTGGGATGACCCCAGGTTGCTGTGCATAAGGTAGCAGAGCTGCAAAAATTCAGTTTGGGAAAGAACTATATTGAACAATGGGGCAGAGGGTTGTTTAAAAGGCAGAAAGAGCAAAGAAATGCTGTCTGACTTGCTCTGCTCCATCAAACTACTGAAAACAAAGAATAGAGTTTAGTGTGCTGGGCTCACAGAGTCATATAATCACCTAGGCTGGAAAAGGCCTTCATGAGACCTCACAACCCAGAGCAGGATCTTGAAACATCCTTGCACATCCAAGCCAAGTGTCTTACACATAATATGGCTTAGCTGACAGGAGTCAGTATCCACATATCCCTTTCTAATTTTCTAGCGTCCTTACCTTGAGAAACTCACCCTCCCGAAGTTGCACTGATGGGTGTCTGTTCTGGGAAGAACTCGCTTTTGAAAGATGGGTGTTTTCGGAGTGGAAATTTCTTTGGAAGATTCCCACTTATATCAAATCATAACAAAAGTGGAGAAGAAGCTGCAATTTTAAAGTGTAGATCCACAGTGTATCTTCAAAGGGAACCCCTGAAGATGCATCTTTCTCCTGGGTTTTCACTGCACAAAGCGAGGCAGGACTGAAGCCTGGGATCAATGCCCCACTGCGCATTATTAAGGCCCCATTTCAGCTGGATTTCATCTTTGCTGCCAAAGCCTATGTGAGCTTCATTATCCTAGGTGAAACTTAAAGCAGCAAAAAATATCAGAATAGAAAATGACCTGCTCCTGAGTCTTTAAATTGCTCCTGATCATTTTCTTATAGGACTATCGGTTATAAATAGAGTTTCCATACTAGGAAGTAACAAAGAGGCCTCTTTTCCCTGAGAAGGGCAGGAGAAGACCTTTTTCTCATCCCACAGCAGGAGCAGACTGGTACGGGGTGACTGACACCAGCCAAGCTGTGAGCCATGGCCCTGTGATGCTCTAAGAAAAGGTACAGGTCCCCTCTTTTCCTCTTTGTGATTTCTAGCACTACCTAAAAAAGAGCTTAACACTAGAGAGGTGTGAGACAGCACGTCAGGATGGAGGCTAATTTAGGACAATTTGAGTCTGTTTTCTGCATATTCAGACAAAAAATAAAAATAAAATAAAATAAAAATAAAAAAGGAGAGGGGCTGATCCTAGCCTTTTATAGGTAGCTGTGGAAAAGGGAAAGCACTGGACACTCAGTGTCCTCTCCACCACTCATCAGGACCAAAGAGCTCTGCCACCTTCAGTTTCCAGACACAGAAAGGAACGAGTGGTGCATGCCTGGCACAACCAACTAAAGGTCTCCACATGCATCCCAGGCTTGAAGGCTTCTCCTTCTAAAGAGATGCCAGCTCTGCCTGGGCAACTCAGTTACTTTCTCAAGTGCTTTTTGTACATCTTCACCACCCATGGAAGTGCAAAATGATGTCCTGAGCATGAAAGGCTAGGGGAAGGCACTGAAACCCTCTCCAATCACCCGCTGTTTCCACACAGGGACAGGCACAGGACATGTGCCAGGCAGCTCCTCTGTGCTCGTAGCAGCTTGCAGCTCTGATCCAGGGGATCCACAAGGGGCAGGGGCTCTGCCCTACATTTTGCAGGGCACCCAGAAACCCAAACTCAAGCAGTGCAGCTCTGGGGGACACGGTTCCTTGCCAACTCCTTGCAAAGCTGCTGCGTGCAGCAGGGGTGACTACGGAGACAAAAATGCAGGTACCTTTGTTTGAAAAAAGAGAACAAATAAGCAAAAATGTTTGCAAAAGAGACATTTGTTGTGAAAGAGGAACATAATTAACAGCCCTTCATGTGGCACTAAATATGGAGAGTAAATGAGCGCCCTCTGATCTCCAGGCTTTTGTTTATTTCTCTATTTTGCTCTTGCTGGGGGACAAGAGCAGCTTTTCCCAACGAGAAGGCCCTCTCACAATAGCAGGTAATTAGTCAAGGGGCCCAAAGGGATCGAATCTTGTCAAGGGAAACTCATTTATACAGTCAGGTGATGAAGCCACATGATTGCAGCCGAGCGCCGCAGTGGCCCATTGAGACACAACGGCATGCTTGTCACATGCCCTCCACCAAGCTGGGAAATCACTATTTTCAGACATCCCCCTTCCCCCAAAAGGAGCCAGAAAGTGCAGCAAATAGGTTTGTGTATCCAAGCATGCATGCAGGGAGCGGGATGGGGGGACCAGACCCTGTGTGGAGGGGGAGCAGGCTCATGCAGCCAAGCTCCCCACGATGCCTTGTGGAGCAATCACCATAACACATCTCTCCTTAAGAGCCCTTTCCCTGGGAAGATCGCTGGCCTGTTTATAAATATTACCTATAACGAAGCCTCACACTACCCCATGTGAGCTATCTGAGCGCTATAATTAGGGCTGTGATGAATCCACATTGTTATGGATGCACCGGACACCGAATATCAGGCCTTAAATTTCTGAGGATGCCAAACCCGAGCGTGGCAGATCAGACACTCTATCCCATTTGTTGAAAACAAATGTCTTATTTATGTTGCCCTGGTTGTAATCTCTATCCCCAAGCTGCTGTTATTAACTAACATGAGTTTTCTCGGATAGCTGAGCAAGAGACAAAGATCATCAGGGAGACAGGAGTGTCGTGGGAGAGGCAGGATTAGGAGCATACTTTACTCAGACAATTATTTTCAAAGCCTGTGGATGTTTAGGCCTTTATTATCTCCCCAAGAGCAGCACGGTTTCCCTCTGCCTCTAAACACTGAGGTATATGACCAGCTGCTTTTGCAGCACGATTCCCTGTACGGGTAAAACACAGCCTGTTCTCACCTGCTGGAGCCAGGAGGATATTCTGCAGTACCCAGCACTGATATAACACTCACCATCCCCTGGTAGCCCACCTGGCCCATCTCCACCACCTCTGAGCCCACCCTCAAGCCCAGGTCCACCCTGCACAGGCCCACTCCTCAGCCCTGTTCTCCAGCAGCCAAGCCCTGCTCTGGAGGGCTCTCTCTGGGGAAGAGCAAGGACCCTGAACCCCATCCACGAAGTCTGGATGAAGGCAGCCCAAGCTCAGTGCTCCCAAAGCATCGTGGGGGAGTTTAACTCAAGCCACCAGCTGGTGGTACAGACCAAACTCAAAAGTCAGAAGCATTAGCACAGCTTGAAGCTGCCTGCAGGTCCGAGCATCATTTCACAGCCTGGGGCAGAAATCAGGGTGGTTTTGAGTGTTTTCTAGCAGCCACTCTGGGCTTATACCTGCTGCCATCGCGAGCCAAATCTTCAGCATCAAAGGAGGAGTGAGAACTCGTGCGGCAGGCACCTTCCCACTGCGTGCCGAGGAGACGTTCCTCTGAGGTAATTTAAAACTCAGGGCTGATTATTCATTGCTTTGGGAACCATCCCAATTAAAACGGTCTGTCTGAAGCTAAGCTTTGAGCTTAAAGCCTTTCCATCTGGGGCCACGGCATGAGCTCTTCCTTGCAAACACTGGTCCCTGGGAAGTATTCCTGGCTGGGGAAAAGTACCGCTAAGTACAGTCAGAAAGGTGGAGAAAGCCAGGGCTGAACTTGCCTGCGCCTTTGTGTCTGCAAAACGTCTAACTGCATGCATAAGCACCTTGTTTGCGCAGGCAAATGTGGATTTAACATGCACAGCCAGGCTCTGTGAAGTAATTTTACAGTCAGTACGTACGTGCCAACCTCTGAAAATTTGTCCTCAAACATCCTTTGGATTCCAGAGTTTATCCACGCAGGAGTCAAAGCGACTTCTGTGTTTGCGCTTGCTGTGAAGTGCCCCCTCGGCACAAATGAGGCAGGACCAAATTTTGTCCTTCCCTTTTCCTTTGGCTGGTTTGGGGATTGGGCTCTGGGGTGAAATGCCACTTCAGTACACATTCAGACGTCGCCCAGCAGCTTCCAGGAGCTGAGTTTGAGCCCTGCCCCTGTTTGGGGCTCTTTGGCTGAGGGGTGCAGGTATTTGGGAGAGATGTGCAGATTTGTAGGGGACGGTGAGGAACTCATACAGTGGTGTTGGGGAACTGCGGGTCAGGCTGAGGCTTTTTCCATTGCTTGTTTTTAAAGTCCCTTGTCATGCATAAGCACACCCCCGCTGCAATAATAAGGCCCCAGAGGCCAAGAGAGGCCAGGGGTATTTAGGTTAAACCTACAGAATGTTTTTGTAAAGTCTTTACTTCTGCCCTTTATGATCTACTTGTTCTTTCCCATAACCTTCCTCCCTCGGTCACCGTCCTCCATCCTGAAGGGTTACTGGAAAGGTTTGGGGGGGTTGTAGGATACCTTTCTTCATCTCCCCTCCTACTTTCCCAATTGCCTCAAAGAGTCAGAGACCAAGAGCACCAAATACAGCTCTAGATGCCCTCGCATCAATATTGTTGAGCCAAAGGAGGCTGTAGGGTACCAAAACCTAGCCCTGGGGGCCAGCTCGTGGCTGTTGTAATGTACCCTACTAACTTCTGTGCAAGCAGACCATGGTCTTCAGCATAAGGGTCACAAATGTGTTTTCTTCTATGGTAAATAAATAAATAAATAAAAGCAGAAGAAAAATCTCTGTGTGGGTGCATATGGATGACTGATTATTGATGCTGAGACTCTGGCTTGGTCTCCAGAAACCACCAAGTACCTCTCCTGGGATGAGACTTCTAGCAGCCCATCCTAAAATTCACACCACCCTGAACTTACTCCCCGCTGCAGACCAGATTTTCCATAACTCTTCTTCGATCAACCACCCAATTTGCAGCAAATGATCCAATTCTGGAGAAAACCAACACGCTTTTTTCCTCCTTCCCTTGAAGATCACGCAGCCCATGTTCAGCCTGCGGCTGGTGGGAGTTTTCGCGTTTAAAAATACACGTCCCCATCCTCTCTCACATACATGCATGGCTTGCACATGATGATCGTTTATTAAACTCATCGCTCGGAGGCGAGCGGCTGCTGCAGACGAATTGTTGCAGGAGAGCTGGCGATGGAGGAGGTGAGCGCATCCCCACACCATCACCAGAGGTGTCTCTGCCAAGCCGTGCCCGGCAGGTGGGCTTTCTCTCCTGCCTGGCCCCTTATTTCTTGGAGCTGCAATGGGAGGAACCTCACTGGGACCCCAACGTGGTCCTTATGTTCTTCCTCCCAGCTGCCCTCTTGTTTGCTCGTGTTATTCTGTCTCTTCATTAACGATGAGCTCTGATGTGCTTAAACACTGACACAGCCAGTGAGACTGACTACAGTGATATATTTTTATTATTTCTTTTGTGCAGCTCTCCATTTACAGGGGTTCGTATTATACCAGGAATCTGTTTAAAACACACACTGGGGTCTCTTCTTCCTATTCACTGCATCCCATTAATGCATCCTGAAAGGGATTCTCACATATACACACTTTCTGTGCTTGCTATTTTCTGCCCTTTCTTCCCTTTACCAATCTGCATCTCTCCATCCTGCCGGGGGATTAGGGCCATTGTTGCTATTTAAAACAGCTTCCCTTTGGTCTGTGCTCTGAAGGCTGGACGCTGGCCCGTCACTTTCCCACCTGCTTGGATAGTCTCTGCTTGGGACTGAAATCCCTCATTATGTCCTTGACTTCAATGACACAGATCTGCCGGGGAATCAGGGCCATACATAATGGGCAGTCGGTGTGGTCCTGCCTCTGCAAGTACCAAATCAGGGCAGCCTTTCAACTGATCCAGTTGGCCCACCAAAACCGAGAGGCGATGGCCTTGTTTCTACCATTCTATGGAGAGCAAGCCTGGCTTCTCCCCTGTCCTACAGCATCAGGCCTGAGCCACACAGGTACACACAGTTGCAGCTCCATCATCTGAGCCTCATCTCCACTTCCAGCTGGGCTCAGCTTCGTGCAAGGTCTGGAATGGGGTAAGGAAAGAGCAATCAAGAGAAAAATGTAAGCCTTCATATATCAATATATATATATTTATGCATATATATACATCATATGTCTTATATATGGGGAGTAAACCAGCTTCTGTGCACGTTTCCTGCACTGGCTGTAACTCCTCTCCCGTCCTCCTCCCTCCAGCCTGAGCACAGAGCAGATGCAAATAGGGGCTGCCTCATCTTTATGCCACCTGAACGTTAAGATGACAAGGCAATCTCCGGCAGCAAGGCTAAAGCAGCTCTCCACCCTCTTAGTGTAGCTGGGGCAGTTTAAGAGACAGATCTAGGTGCTTGGGTCCAGCCCATTATGTTCAATGGAGCTGCATCCATTTGCAGCCGTGCCGCATTTGACTCCTGTAAAACACATCGACATGGGGAATAAATGAGTTTCTATAGGTCTTGGAGATGTACACAAATGCACAATGATCTCAGATCCATCTGCTCCCCAAGGCCTGAAAGTAAAATCTGCTTCCAATCTTATGTTTTATGCTTATTGCTGTCATGCTGTTTATACACCCGAATGCTGCACATTCTCGTTTTGTTTAACATAAACAACAACTATGCACCGTCTGTTGAAACTTTGTCAACTGCCTTTTCCTTCTGTCTGGATAATGAAAAGACACAATCCAGCAAATGCATCTTATTCTGTTTGCTTCCAGACGTAATACATCAAGCCCGAACATAAGAGGCAAGGGGAAAAAATTAGATGGATTTGGTTTCAGTAGATGCAATTCAGCTTAGCTTCATGGAAGTCAGTAGAACAACAGCAAGCAACAGCCAATAACCTAAACCTCTATCCTGTGCTATATCCTTCTTAATCCCATCCCAGGACTTGCTGATGTGCCAGACCAGGGTGGTCCACAACCATGTTTGTGCCTCACGGACAGATGTTGTATTCAATGGGACAATATTTGCTTTTAAGATGTCTTTAAAGCAAGACCTGTACATGGAACAGCCTTCCCACCTCTGCAGTGCTGGACTTTCCCTTGATACATAAAATTGTGGGCTGCATGGGCCTTGTCCAGTACAGAAATAAAGGGTACTGTGAACCTTTTAGGTATTGGATGCTAAATATTTGAATGATCATAGCTGTTGTGCCCTATGATGCATCCAGTCGACAGTGGCCAACACCTTTAGGGGAGTTGAAGCTATTTCTCTTCTCAGGGTCTCCATTACATCCAAATGTGCCATGCGCTGTGCTAGGCATTCTGCTCCTCCTAATTAGACTGAGCAGTGGTAATTCCCCTCTGAAAGTGAATTTTCTTCTAAATGAATGCTTTTATGGTCACAGCCAGCATTTGAGAAGTGATGTGCAGAAAAGAGAACTATCTGGCTGTCATTTTCTCCTGGACACCAGAAATGCAAGAATGTCAGCCCTGTCCAAACAGCGTGTCATTGCTGTTCCCTCAGCAAAATGACATCCAGCTCCTCAGCTTAAGCTGCAGAACCTATACGAAAAACAACAGAAAATAGAGAGAAAGAGAGAAGAGAGAAAGAGGGAGAGACATTGATAAACTGCTTTTAAACTTGCTATGTGCATTACTGTTATAAAACATATGTATCATCTTAGCTTCTGTTGCACTGACTGTGCCAAATTCGGGAAGGGGGGGGGGGGGGGGGAAAACATAGAAAGCTCAGCAAAGCCCCATCCAAGAATACAGAATCTGAAAACTTTTGATTTCTCTCCCTTTTTTTTTCTTCTTTCTCAAATCACATATCTGTGTAGTGGCAACAAAATCAGTTGCCTAAAATTCTTTCCACCTTAAATTCACAAAGGGACATGGGTTTTTGCAGATCCCTTTCTTTACCCAGAGCCTTCTTTCCTGTAAGATTTCCACTGAAGCTGCTCTCCACTAGCAACCCTTGGATCTCAGGTTCCCCCTGCTCCACCTAGCCAATTGCACTATGCTGTATTTGCAAGTCCCTATTTTGGGCATCCCTAGCCCAATATTCAGAGCATCCCTGTGACCAGAGATGTTCACCCCAAGGACATAGGGATGCTCCCCAGCAGCACATCTCTACAGAGGCTGGGTAAGGGCCAACTTGGTGCCTCACTGCTGCAGCATCCCCTGTACCACCCCTGTGCAGGGGTGTGGATTCCTGCACTGCACAAACTACCGTCTTTCTTTGGCTTACCATAGCCTCCAGGCAGATTGCAGCAGAATTTACAACATCCTCATCGGGCAGAAAACAAACAGGAATGGGCTATCATAATGTTTTGCAAATACAGAAAGACTCAGGAGCGATGAAGAAAGCAAGAGCATGAAGAGTCATGGTAATGATAGTTACTGTTATTGATAACTACAGAATTACTGGTAAAAACATAAAAAATAACGCATTGCACATAGTTCTTGTCTGAGCAGTTTGATCATTCCATTTCCATTTTTGAATAAAGAAAAGCTTGTTTTGCTATTACAGCTACTGAAGCAATCCGAGCCATATGCAGTGATGCCACACACAGAAAATAAAACACACACACATCCACCACCAGAGACAGCCCGACATTTTCCAAACCTAAAAAAAAAAAAAGAAAAAGAACCCTGAGTTTATCCTGAATGTGGGCGAGTTCTCATTTTCACTGAGACAACTTTCTGCTGAAGATGGCTAAATAATCAGCTGGGAAACTAAAGCCACTAAAAACCACTTCACTGGAAGACTTCTGGGGCCAGGGTTTGACATAAAGCACAATTCATCCATGCAGTTCACTGCTCATGTGAGTGCACACACCTGAGAGAGCTCAGTTCACTGCACATCTCTACAAGCCATGAGTTTAAGGCAGGATTGGACATTTTGATAACAAGAACAGCAAGAGTAATAAAACAAGGAGTTAAAAAAGCCCCATCAGTTCAGCAAGGATGTAAAACCCCTTGGTGGGAGAGATGGGGGAAGACGAAGAAGACAAAACAAGGATTTTGTAGGAAAGTTTCTCTCTGAGTAAATTCTTCCATAACAGTAGCATTTTTAGTGTCTTCCCTGAAGCAGAAAGGAGCAATGGGGTCATAGGATGGGCATTACGCTGGATTGTGGATCAATTGAAAATGCAGTTTTTTGCCCTCCACGAGAGAATCATATTCATCTCAAAAGAGACAAGAAATGTAGCTGGAAGCCAGGACCCTGGCTCCCATTCCTTCCAATCTATTTCCAGGTAGGTGTAAGAGCTGACCTTCATTTTGGCTAAATCCTGTCCTTGCTGAGGCCACCAGGGAAGCTCAGTGGTCCCTGAGACGTGGCGTTGGTTCAGGGCAGGCTGCCCAAAGGTCTCCTGCCGGAGGGCTGAGCAGCCAGCCAGCCAGCTTTGTAACCACGGGTGCTGAGCACTCACGTTCCCTGTGCTCAGCATCACCAGCTCTAAATTAGGCAACGGTGAGGTCAGTTCCTGAGCCGCCTGGAAATGACGGAGCTGACATTATCACAAAGCTCCTGTCGAGAGCTGTGTTTGCTGGCAGCAGCACGGTGGTGTTGCTCATGTCTGGAAGTGCCGGGAATGACAACATTTCTGCAACAAAAACCCAGCCCGAGCCAACAGTGCAGGAGCAAGAGAGGAGCTAGAGGTCTGGAAGCTGACCCACCTGGAGAAGGCCTCAGCTCCTGAGTCCACCGAGGAGGGCATGGGCTGCTCTATCAAAATAATAATAATAGTTACAAAAATGGGGTATTGATACACTGATGCTCTGAGATACAAAGCCCAGCTCATCCTTGCCCTGTTCTTGGTGCTGACCAAGGTGGGCAGGTGAGTGTGGAGGAAGGATGGAAATCCACTGTGGGAGCCCTGCTGGAGCAAGCAGGTGTCTGTGATCTGGGGTGAAGCAGTTGCTGAAAGCTCCCCTGTGCTCGTGGCGTTTTGTCACCATGAATATTTAACTAGGCCGTGGCCTGCCTGGTGCTTTGCAAAAGCATTCCCACTGCCATGGGGTTACCTGAAGCCTCTGTCATGACAGAGGGGACATGCAAAGGGGTCCTCAACCACAGGCCAACATTTCCACCCCTACAGCCAACATTTCAAGCCAATATCTTGAAGACAGTAGGTTCAAGGACTCTGCCGAGACCTGAGCACTGCATAGGCTTCCTGAGAAATTCACCCGTGGCACAGCAGCACAGGACAGACAGTTTGATTCCAGGTGACTGCAGCCACTCGCAGGGATCAACATCCTCAGATCAGCTCCACAAAGTGGCACATCTCAGGCTGCTTTTTCTCTTTCTACCATCCCTTTTCTGTTATTAGAGATGAAGGGAAGCATCTTCTGCAGTGAAAAAAATATATATATTAAAAAATAGCCCTGATCTCTTTCTCTTGGGCTCGCATCTTTCCCATGAGCACATAAACCTCAATCATCCTGACATTTTCATTGATTCCAATGAAAGGACAAATTAAAAGCTGATCATTAATTCACAGGCTCCCTCTGCCCCTCTCCCACATAGGAACATCAGCTTATTTATGTCAAATATTCACTTTGTGCTCTGTCCTCAAATGTACCATTATGCCCCAGAAGAAAACCCTCTGCATCATGAGAGCTTATTTGGGAATTATCTGGACTGCAACAGACCCTTGCCCACTGGAGATGTCTCCTCAACCAACCCTTTCCCACCGCTGCAGTCAGTTCCTACATTTCTCTGCTTTTAACCCCATGATGCCCCTTCATGCCAGCTTGGCTCGGTTTTGAATTCTCAGCAGGCTTCCAAAGGAAGAAATGAGCCTTAGGATCCTTTGACTCCAGCTTGCCTGCTGTAGCCCATTGAAATTTAATTTACTCTTCAGTGGATGAGCCGTTGGCTTGCAACCACCCCGTGCAAATCAGCTTCCATGCTGACATGCAACCACATTGCAACCAGCTCCAGTAAACGTGTCCTACTTGTGCTCCAAAACTTCTTGCTGCCTGTAGCCTGACAGCTTCCCAAGTCTTTGCTTGGGAAAAATGCTGGAGTCAGGGAAAATCCTGACTCTTTTGGCCTTGGGGGCTGCGTCTGCTTGTGTGCAGCCCCTCACACCCGACCAGCTCAGCACATAGTTGCCTGAGCTCTTCCGCCCAAGCTTCATCTGCCATGAGTTGAGCTAACTTAGAATCAGCTCCCCCCACCCCAGATCATGCAACTCTGGCTGTGGCTTTGCTTTTGCAGGGGTTTTCCATGCAGAAAATGTGGTGCTTGTTAAAGACCCCAGAGCTGTACAGGAGGAGGTCAACTAACTTAAAAAAAGTCACAGAAGAGAAGCTAAGAGAGGCCATGGTCCATCTGAGGCCTCCCAGCCCCATGCATTAACCACAGCCATCCTTGCCTTACATCTCATTTTATCCTCTAAATGCTGGAGGCTGTTTAGTGTCTCTTTTTTTTTTCTTTTCCTTTTTTTTTTTTCTTTTTTTTTTTTTTTTTTTCTGTTCAAATATTTTACTAGCTGCACTGAAAAGAGAGCTACAAACAGTGGGGGAGAATCTCTCATGGCCAGAATACAATGAAGTGCATAAGTGCGAGGGATTGCTCTTTACAATGCTCAAATCAAAGATAAACATGAAAAGAGCCACATCCTCAGAGCATAAAACAGAGGAAGACACCATTCCCAAGGGGAGCAGTAATGCCTTTAACAAATAATCTACCTCAGAGGTCAGAGCAATGTGGGGAAGGATATTTTTTTCATCCTGCGACCCACCTGAATTTCGAATCCTGGCAATTTGCTGGCAAACAGCTCTGGAAAACAGCACTGAGTTGTGGGATGTACTGCCAAGAGACCCCCTCTCCCAGGGACCCCAGAACACTCTGAGGTCTCGAACTGAGGAAATTTCACAGCATCCTTAAAAGTTGCCTGGAAAGCTCTCGTCCTTAACATGACATCAGGCCCATATTGGGCTGATGGATAACTTCTGGGCAGCCAGGAACACAGCGTGCTCCTTGTCTTTTCCAACCTGGAGCTGCTTCGCAGAGTTTTGGGCCAAAATACCCCAGGGAAGCAGGCAGACTCCGTCCCAAATGCAGGAGCTGTGGTGGGTGCCTCCTGGGGGGCCCTCCGAAGGGCAGGGGGAAGGCAGCATTTTCACTTGCCATAGGAAACAGAGCACATAAATATTCAAGACCCCTAAAACATGCAATCTCATGAAATTAAGAGGCACAGCCTCAGGGACAGCCATTCCTAAATCACTATGGAAAGGCCAAATATGAAGCCCCCATAAGCTCCTCCAAGGAACGCCATTGCCCCATGTGGATCTCCCTGCCCAGGACCTCCCCATTTGAAGCCCTACACAGAGCAGCACCCAGGAGGGCAGAGCAGTCTGCTCACGAATCACTTCTGCAAGCTCTTCACCTCCCCTGGGATCAGCACCAGTGTGACCCCCAAGGCCAGGGGCCAGCAGTGCAGAAGTCACCTTTGGCATGGTCACTGTGCACTAAAAGCATCGGGGCATGTTTGGAGCCCACAACGTTCATGTTCAGCCACCAGAGCAAATTGTTGCTGCGTCTGGGGGAGATGGAGGGCTGCTGAATATTTATCAGGTTTGAGGAAAGCTGCCCATCCCCAGCAGTCCCATAGAAACAGAGTCAGGGCTCTGCCACTGCCGGCTGTAGATGTCAAATTATTCTACGCTTACACCAAGTGTACAGCTCTGCAAAACTGCCCTGCAGCAGGGTCTATGTGCCTGGACTATCGGTAATTTTATTCAACGCTGATGAAAAGATGCAGGATTCAGCCTGGCAGGGGAGGGACAGGAACAGACACATGCCCAGGACAGACACTGGGACACGCTCAGCTGCTGCAGGCACAGCTGATGGTGGGAAGGAGGACATTTAGGGGGAGGAAAAAAGAAAGGAAAGATCAGAGAGGAAGCAAGCATGAGAAATAAAATGAGCAAAAAAGAAGCAGAGCACAGCTCCTTTCACTGGTATTCCCCTAGCACCCGCAGGCAGCTGAAAAGTTGGGGGGAAAAAAGCGATGTTGTCTTTCAGCGACTAATCCTTTGAGGGAGAAAATCAAATTGATGTATTGCCCAGGGAAAATAGGAGCCCACCAGCAGCACCAGAGGAATTTGATCGTAGGAGAGCTAAGTGAAGGAAATGCTTTTATATTTTATTCAATTTGAAGACGCCTTTTCCAGAAAAAGGGGGGGATCCCATTGTTAAGTTACATCAGTGCACTCCCCGAGTCCCACGAAAGCCTTCTGTTGCTATCCATGAGCGTGGGAATGGGTCATTTGGGGAACATCCCAGCCAAGGAGAGCTCCCCTTGCCAGATACCCCCCAGACAGGGTTGGGTTCCCCATGAGACCCTTGTGCTTTATGTTTCAAGTCTGAAGATGCTCAGCCTGCATGGTCACCAGATAGTTACTCTGGCCAATTTATTGCCTTTTTGTGGAAATGGGACCTTCTTCTTCCCAGAGCTGGAGGTGCCTTCACTCTTTGATACATTCCCAGTCACTTGGGCACTTCTTCTGAGCTCCACCCTTGCATTTGCTACAGGTTACTGTTGATATTTTATTTGCTATGTGATGACTGAATTGGGTGATGCTCGGGTTTCACCAAGGCCTCTAACACAGTTACACTAGCTAGCACAAGAAACACACTGCTGTAGACAAGAGCAAGAAAACACCTTGATACGTTCACTGGCCCCAAACCCCAGCTTCTAATACAAAAGGCAGGCAGAAAAAGGTTACCTTAGCAGTTGCAGGCAGGCCTGAAAAATCAGCTCTGTTTCCACCTGGTGCCAAGGAAAGCTGCTCCCAAACCTCTCTCTTGCAGTGCCGATGAGTAACACCACAAAGCTGAACCTGCTCCAAAATGCGGCTATGGGGCCAAGGTCCAACGTGTGCTCGGGACAAGGTAAAGGAGTGCTTTGCCTTCGCTGGATTGGTAGGAGCCCACCGAAATGGCTGCAAAGGTGAGCTCAGCCAGGCAGCAGACCACTCGTCTCTTCCCCATGCTTCTTGACCCTCAAGAGACAAAAAGAAACACCAGTCAGACCGTATTTATGGCAAATTCACGACTCTCATTAGGTCTTGTGCAGCCCAACAGGTCAAGCATCGGCAACTCTTGCCCTTGGCTACAACACAAAGCCACCACAGGTGAGGCCAGCTCCTTGCATGTCCCCTGGCTCGCTTTTCCTGCAAAGCTGTGCTGAGTGTTTGGTCTCTAGGAGAACAAATTGTCCTTGTGCGCTTTCTGTGTGGATACACCCCCCTGGGAGCAGGGAGCACTGGGACTGACATTTGCAAACTCTGGCTTGAAATTATTTATTATTTATTTAGCCATCATTTTTAGTGATGGCAACATTATTTGCAAAGAGCACCGGGGAGACTCAGCCACAACACGTGCACTCACCCAGTCCCAAGGATGTCCAGCGTTACAGGCGAAGCAGCCCCCAGAAATGCAGCACACGGTTGCTGGGGGCCTCCTGTTTGCGCTGTTCCGGGTGGCCACGTTCCCCAGCAAGCACCGGGCCCGGGGAGAAGAAAGGCTTTTGCATGGTTCATGTGTCAGGCACAGCCCAGCAAGGTCAATCGGTTTTGCAGGGGGAGCCAAAGGAAAGGGAAAACTGCAGCTGATCCGGAGGAAAAGGGGAAGGGGGAGAAGGAATCCAGGGCTGTGCCAAGAGCTCTGCAAACAAACCTCGCTGCAACCTTGCAGATGAAAGAGCAGCGCCCAGCAAGGGGGCTCCTGTTCTTAGGCATAAATCAGGAGCCGCTCAAACCGAACGAGGGACATCCTGCTGGCACGGACAGGAGGAGAATCACCCCCTCCTGGTCCCGAACAGCTCTGGGCCCCTGAACACGCTGCCCACCTCCCCAACAGGAGCAGCTCGCTTGGGTGGCAGTGTGGCCATGGTGTTGTGGGAGATGTGAGCCGCTGGTACCATCCCTGCTCGGGTTTGGGGAGCCATCGAGCTGCAGGGAATCACCAGGGAGGCACCTCCAGCCTTTGTTTCATCCTCCCAGCCTCACCAAAGCTCCTCGGACATCCAGCATCATGCACGGGTGCCCGGGAAGGAAAAAGGGCGGCTTTCCCGAAAGAAGACGAGCGGTGACAAAGACCGCGGCTCGCTGACAGCACGCTGAGCCACAAGCCACTTTTTACACCCTTTTTACAATAAATATTAGCTGGAGGGGGGCTGCGCTTTTCCCACTCTCCCGCCAGCGCAGCCTCTCATTGTTTACTCTCCCCCAGCAGCCCAGGCGCTCTCGTTAATGTGCTGTGATTGAGCACTTCGGAGGGGACGGGTTTGGGGTTAGCTCCCGGCTCCCTTCGGAGAGCTGTTTACTCTTTAGTGAAGCCTATGGCCCGCTGAAGACAGCGCTCCTCCACCCCTGCTGGGCCCATCTGCTTTGTCTGCTTGTTTTCCTGCTGCCACCGGCAGGCAGCTGGCCTGCGCGTTTCAGCGAGCGCTCGCAAACCCCTGGAGGGGAAAATAAAATTAACCCGGTGAAGAAGGGGGCTGGGGAGGAAGGAGAGAGCGGGGCGGCTGGGGAGCCTGCAAGGACAGGGCCCAGCTGATATCGGGATGCTCCTGGCACCAGGTGAAGGTTTGGCCAGTTGTTTTTTTTTGTTTTGTTTTGTTTTTTGTCTCGTTTTATGTGTTTTTACCTGGAGCAGACAGCTTGCAAGAAGGCTTCAGCTCTTCTTGGGTCCCAACATCCCTGCCTGATGGCAAGAGGGCTTCAGAGCCCATTTCTCCTGGTAGTTGTGTTGTGCCCTGGGTCTCCTCTGGTTGTCCCACCTCTGTCACATCTGGCCCAGGCCACCTGCAGGCACCCATCCTTTCCCCAAAAAGAGCCCAGCACAAGAACACGGCCATGGGGCTGGCCTGCTCCCCCTGCTGTCACCCCAGCTGTGCCTCTGTCATTGTCCTGCCAAAATGCCACACTTGATTGCAGCCACAGCTCCCTGGGAACCCACACGTGGTCTCAAGGCTCATGAAAAAAAGGTCTAAAGAGAGCCGTGATCACAGTCACAGCTGGCACAAGCCGTGGGGCCGCATCCATAGGCACAGAGATTTCCTGATCAATACCTTTGGAAGTTCTGGCTCTGCCTCCTCCCACGAACCAGACCCTTTGCAACTCAGGTGGAGGTGTCAGCAGAAAATAAAATTGACAAGTGAGTAGAGGTCTGCCCAGGGAACCCCTCTTCCCACACTACAGCCACGTGCTGGGGGCAGGCAGGCTGACACAAGCACACATGTGCGTGCAGAAATTAATGCATTGCCTACGCTTCATGTGCACACGTACACCCTGCAGAGCTCACCGAGGGGCAGTTGTTCACCTAGCATTTCCTCTGAAGCCCCCCAGGTCTGAGCACAGAGAGCAACTGGGAACCAGGGGGGTCTCTGGTTTGCCTTGTCCTGCCTCAGATCCACAGGTGTAAATGAGATCTGCGCTTCTTTGTGTGCAGCCCTCCTGGCTAATGGGGAAAGTAAGTGGAACCAGAAGTTGGCCACAGTTGTCAAGCTGATATTACATGCTGGGGAAATCAGCAAGTGTCACTAATCTCCAGGGAAAACTGAAAGTTCCTGTGCACACAAACGCCTATGGATAAATAGGTGTGTAGGATCAAGCATCCTCCAGGGGTCTCAGCTCCTGAGCCTGCTCGCTGGGTCTCCTGCTAAAGCATCTTTTCTTCAGCTTCACACCACCCACTAGGCAGGCAATCCCCTCTCCTTTGGGGCAAGGCAGCTGCAGCAGAGGGAACAGACACTGTGCTGCTCATCAGGACTCCAGATCATGCATGTGCACTGCTGCTTGCTGCCGCTACAACCAAAAAATCTTTGCAAAATGTGAGCCCCTGTCCATGCTCCCTCCTCAGCACAAAGGAGTGAGTGACCAGCACAGCCTGCCTGGCACATTTGCCCCCATGTCCTCCTCTCCGGGTGTGCACAGCTCCTGCTGGCATTAAAGGGAGATGCTCCGGAGCCTGCCGCAGAAAATAGATGCCTCTCATTGTCTGAGCTGTATTTACAACAGTCAAAGTCCCTGTAAATTACAGTTATCTGAATGTTCTGCTGGTCTGGATCCACTGGTGACGCTTATTTTTCTTACCCTCATTTCCCTTCCATGTACTAGGCTTTGCTGGTGCTGGTCCCATCGAGATAGCTTCCAGCAGAGCTGGGGAAGTCGGCAGTGTGCGTAGAGCCCTTGGCCACAGCTCAGCAGCACTGGGCTGCCCACAAAGAGAGCAGCAGCAGCAAACCCCGATTTATCCTTAACCTCTCATACTGTAATCCTGTGCAAACCATGCCCAGGGAGCTCAGCAGCACCTGTGTGTAGAGGAAAGAGGAAAAGCTCTTACCCAGGTGAGAGCCATCCCAAAACGATGGGTGGGTTGTGTGAGTCAAGACCTCAAGCTGCATCGTGGTAGCCTATGTTTTGCAACACAGTTGCACACTCAGAAATGAATTATCTTGCATTATGAACAAATTGTTGTAAGCTGGAGGTTGTGAGAGGACGGTCTGGGAGAGGGAAGCTAACAGCCGTGCTCACAGCCACAGACATGAGACAGCATGAGGACCCCTGGGTGTTGCAGCTCAGCCTCCTGCTCCCATTTCTTCCTCTAAGGCACATCATGAAAAGAGACACAAGCTCCATCCATACTTTGGAAACAAGGAGACTGATCTGATTTTGCCTTTTTTTTTTTTTTTTTTTTTTTTCATGAAACTGAATGAGCTTTTTTAGCAGTCTGACAACAGAGGCTTGGCTTTGTCACCATGAAGCATGAGAAAAACCATGAGCCAGGTTTGGAAATCATGAGATTGGCTTAAAAAGCAAAAGATTTTTTTTTTTCCTTATTATTCATGCATCTGTTTAGAAACAATACACATTCTTTGTGTTCAGCTCCAGCCCTCTGAAATGTCAGGGACTGGGCTTTTAAGGAAATTTATCTTTTTCAGCCAGAAGGAATAAGAACTTTTTTTTTTTTTTTTTTCTCGTCTGCGATTCTTGTGTGGTTGCACGATACAGAGCTCTGGGCTTTGGGGTGGGGGAAGGAATAAAGACTTCCATGGGGCTCACAGTCAAATGACAAGCTCCCTGCTCTCACCACATGGCTGCACAAGCCAAGAGCATCCACACTGCATGCACACACACAGGGCACACGGGGAAATCAGGGCCTGCCTCCCTATTTGTCTGCAGTGTGCATTAAGTGAGGTTATCCCCCTGCACAAAGGTGGATTTCTGCCAAGATGTGTCAGACCTGAGCATCTGGACACAGGGGAACATGGAGCCACAGAGGAGCCCATCAGCATCCCTGTGTGGAGATGCAGTTGTCAGGCTTGAAGTCTGCATCTCACCAGTCTCAAAAACGAGATGCCAAAGCCTTCCTGTTGCTTTGATGTAAATGTCATGGCTGAGAGTCGTAGCAATGGGTCATGATAAAAATAACCCCAAAATATTTCTCTGCCCAGGAGAAACCCCATTACAGTTCTGGTGTTAGGCAGAGCCCATCCCCTGACACCAGCTAGTGCACAGAAGCAGGACCAGAGTCAGGCCCTTCATCAAAGGAGTGGGCAGTTTTCTCCAAGTCTCGCAGTATAAAATATAAAACAAAAAATAAAAGATGACCATTGGTTTGCATTAAAAAGAAAACATAAACATCTTATGAAGCATCCAGCCATTGAAACATGCTTATGTGGCTCCTGGGATCCCTTTCCTTTTGTCAGACTTCACATGAAAAGCCCCTTGCTGCTTCCCGTGTCAGCATTAACTCCTCCAAAGTGATCGGCATCAAGGGTGGAAAGCAGAGCTGACGGGAAGGGAGCAGCAGTTGGTGACTTACAAGCATGCTCAGGAACCTGCCTCATGAAAGGTAGCCAAAACCTGAAGGTTTTCTGCAGGTGTACCTGCACAGGCGTTTCTGCCTCTGATTATCCATCACGCCGGTCTTCCAATAGCACCACAATTGCAAAGTTAATTGCATTGTAAAAGTAACAGCCTATGAAATTTTTAATGGAGCAGATTGCACTTATATTTTTTTCCTCTGTGGTTCAATATACTTCAATATCTTTTCTCTCTCACAGCATTTCATTCAGGCTTACAGTGGATTTATACAATTGCTTTCCCCAGTGCCATAAAGGCTGGACCGCAGGACGGCACCGGTTTGTTTTCCAGCTGGACCCAGGCAGCCAAAGCCCACAGCTGGGCACTCAAGTGTTTTGAGGAGCATCCAAAAATACATCCTCACCCCCAAATCACTGATACACAGATAGGTGGAGCAGTCCCTTATCACATCACAGCTGGCACGGCATAGTGCAGGCTGAGGACAAGAGGCCTGGGAAGGCATGGCTGCTGGGCTCCTCCTGCTCCACCCCTGAAAATACTGAAAATACAACAGGGAAAGGGAAAAGCCGGGAAAAAATAAAATAAAATAAAATAAAATAAATAAAGGGGGAGTGTGTATGAGGGACAGAAGCCAAGCAGCATTTAAGGTAGGATGAGGATAAGTTTTAAAAGAAGTCATGAGGAGCAATGTGCTTGAACACAGAAATAAGAGCAGTGATGGGGGCATACCAATGGCAACACATTTTGCACCAATGACAGCACTTAGGGTCACATGAATACAAAAAAAAAAAAAAAAAAAAAAAAAACAGGGCCAACTGAGGAGGAGAAGGAGAAGAAGGAGGAGAAGGAGAAGAAGGAGGTGAGGTATTGGAGTATAGGGTGAAGACAGCCAAGCAGCACAGGGATCCAGGGATGTTTCTTAGAAGACATCAAAATGAAATATCCTCTTAACTGTTTCATATCGATATTGTGAAATTCCTTCTCCTTCTGAGATAACAAAGGGGTCCATCTTCCATGCTGCCTCAGAGAATTCCTGGGTGAAGAATTCCAGCTCCAGATAGTCCTAAATATCAGCAGATGGGCTGTGAAGCACCTGCCAAACCCCCTAGAAGAGACGGGACCTCCTCAGTGCAGTGTTTCAGATGAGATAAATAGCACAGAGAAAGAATTAATAGAACTGTAGAATACCCACCCCCCAAAATTAGCCATCACCCTAAGCATGATCAGCCCCAGCCTGAGCTGAACACATCATCCGATGAGGATGATGTTCAGTCCAATGCTCCCATCCCAAGCCACCCATCTCTGTCACATTTGCAGAGAGCATCAATTTTAACAGTATAACATGAAGCTTGCATTACTAGCACATGCAAACACGTGTGCGATTCAGATATATTCTAATAGACAGCTCTGGCCCATGACATTCCTGCAGGTCAAAATTAAAATAAAAGGGAGAGACATGCCGTGCACCTCTGGTTAGACTCCGGGCTGGCTCGGCGCAGAGGCAGCCTGCAGTTAATCAGCCTTCTTTCTCCACTAACTGTCACTGCAAACAAAGGAATTAGCAGAAGGTCTGTAGGGAGCATTGAGATAATTTGGCTGGCTGAAGAAAAGAGAAAGAAAAGAAAAGCAAAACAAAATTACTGAGAAATTTACTCGCGCTGACCTCTCCATAAATATTTAGATATAATCATCATTACCTTGGAGTAAATTAAGTTATAAACAGTCTCCACAATTGCTCATGATGAATGCATATCGGCATCAGAGATCACTTTATTGCAAGTTAATGTGGAAACGGATCACCTCAATCAATCAGGACGCAGAAATGCTGCCGGATGATATCAGCCTGTCTCACCCTATTCACGCTGGGCACTGTACTCTCGCCCACCTCCCCCCCCCCCCGCCCCTGATGTGTTATGTTAACAAATACACATCGAACCGATGGTAAGAGGTGTGAATGTGGCGCCAGAACAAGGGAAGTACAACACATGTCCTCGGATGTGTTAGTGGGATTATTTATATGCTACAGTAATGTCTACAGGGATTGAGGATGTGCTCCCCTGGTGCTGAGCTCTGTACACAAGTGCAGCCAGTAGCTGTCTAGGGGGGGATCCATCCAACCCGACCCGGACACCCACAACGGGGACGTCCACAGCCGAGCTAACCAACCCCCATCAGTCCCCTTCACAGCCAGCAGACAGAAATCAGCACTTTTGGAGCTCAGCTCTCCAGACCTATTTGAGACGTCTAGTGGAAGCAGAGATGAATCGTGCCCTGGGCTCCTTCAGTGCCTTGGCTCCATCTCCATTTGGGAGCCCCGGGTGACTGCTGCTGAAGTCAGCATCTGCTCTGTGGATGCTGATTTGATGAGACGAGTCCCATCCGCTCTGACCGAGAGGTTTAGAAAAAGCAGACAACCACAGAGCAAGCAAACGGGAATTGTCTCCAGGCTGTGTTTTTGGACGTGAAACCCATGGAGCCTCACAGGGCCGATGACTTCCACGAGAGGTTTTTCAGAGCCCAGCTGCTGGAGAGGAGAGCAGCAGGGGGGAGCGTGCTGCAGAGGCACCCCTTCACTTTCAGTGTGAGAGCTGAGAAGTCAGGAGCTTTGTTTTCCATTCCAGCCACAATGAGGGCTCATGCTCTGCCCACTTGGGTCACCCACCTCCATCTCCTTCCCACCCAAGCCAGCACAGTGGTACATGCACAACAGGTCACCCAGTGAGCTCTGCAGTGGCATCGCCTGGTAAGGACAGGATTTAGGATATTGCTGCTTCACGACACCTACCAATCACCCTCACTTTCCCATTGCCATCACCCCCAGCACCCAAACCTAGAGGTGCTACACACACAAGACTAAAAAGGGATTTCCATGCTGCAAGGCAGGAAGAAATGGGGTATCAGAGAACTGGTGATGGAAGTGTTTCTATAAAAAGGAGCATGATCAGAGATTTCATTAAGGCTCTTGACTTCAGCAAGATGTTGAAACTTGTGAGAGAACAAAGATTTTAAAATGGAGGGTACATGTGCCTAAACTTCTTATGAAAGCCATTAAAATAGGCCGTAATACTGCAAAGACCTGAACTGGGGTCAATTCAAGAAATCAGCTGTGCTAATGTTCTTAGGAAAAAACATCTTCATCTGGTCTTCATCTCACTTCAGGGCTTTTTCTTATGGAAAAACTTTATTTGCATTTCCCATTAAAAAACAAACAAACAAACAAAAACTTATGATGTCCAGTACATGGTGCTGCTCGGCTTGAATTTACTGTTGGGAAACAACAACAGCAACAGACTCAACAGATGAAAAGTGCCAGACAGAGAAAATAATTAAAATGCAAACAAAGTGGGCTGTGAAGATCCTTCTCACAAGCAGGTATTTATAGCAAGAGGTGAAAGAGAGACAGCGTAGCACTGACTGTCTCTACCCTGTTGCAAGGTGAAATAAAAATACTCCTCCTCTTATCCTTCTTGCATATAACCTAAATAGAATGAAATAAAACTTATCTGGTAGCTGTCTCATTCCCTGAGCTGTGGGACCTTTCGAAAAGAAGCATCATGGATGAGTTTACCACTTTTGCTCCAACCTTATGAATTTCTTTTGACAACCTTATCTTCTGTCAGTGCTTCATTCAGTGCTACAACACCGGCCCTCCATCTGACAGTTTCCCAGCCCAGGACATTCCTGCAATTAAGCCCCCTTCCCGGCCAAGGACAGCCTCCGATGGGGCTCCCACCAAGGCTCATTTTGTCACCCATGTCTCATCCCCACCGAGCCTTAGTCAGAGGGGAAAGAAAGAAACCTCTAAATCTTTTGACACAAGGCAAAGATTTCTATAGATACCAAAAATCCATTGACTGGCTCAGATCAAGGGGTTTTTAATTGAGTGAGCAACGTTAATTAGTAAATCTACTGACTTCTAAACACCACGAGGCCCAGGGCTTCAGATTGCCATTGTGCAAGGACAATGCAGCTTTCAAGGTCTAGAGAGCATTTTCCCTGGGCTGCCCTACCCCCAGACACCAAAAAGTTTTGCAGCTAATTGTGGAGGCATTCGGGTGGTGGCAATCAGACATCTCTTCAGCTGAGGGAAGGGCTCAAAGGAGTCTTCAGGGATGTTTATCTTTGAAAGAAGTCTGGAAGAAAAAAAAAAAAAAAAAACACAAGGTGTTTCTCGAAAACAGAAAGATCAAAGGTAAAAGCATTTGGACGGATAAAATGGCTGCAAAGATTATTACTTCTTAACATATAAATTACTCAAATCGCTCCCATCTGTCTGCCTCCACTGCCATATGAGAAAGGAGACCAAAGGCTTAGCTCCCAATACATTCAATCCTAATAAATCCACCTATGTTTTAAGCTGTAATACATGAAACACTTTTCCTGCAAAAACTGTCCGCAGACCAGCAGCAAAGGCTTTAAAACATGTTTGGTATGGAATCAGGAAAAAGAAGGGATCAAACTGTAGCAGCTCAGCAGTGAAGGATTGCTGGAAAAGCAGAAACTAAAAATGTAATAACGGGAACACGAAGACAGGAGGAAGAAGCTTAGCAGAAGGAATGGCCTTGCTGGGGAAAATGCACCAGAGTTTATGGCCCTGCTCTTTATTAGCTGAGGAAGTCAATGCAGGCTTCTGGGGAAAAAATAGGAAAGGAAATAAAAAGGAGTTTAAGATCATCTTAATGGTTCGAGGCCAGATTCATAGCGGACCTGAGCTGTGCCTGGGGATCTCACCTCTATTTTTAACATTCCCTGAAGTCTTCCCATGAAGCGATGACCGGGAGGCTGACAATGGCCACATTTATCCTGTGCATCCGCCGCTGTGCCAGCCCATGAGATCCCACCAGTGTCACAGAACAAATGTTCAAGCCATCCTCTGCTTTTGGAGGTCCCAGACCCCTTTCTGGAGACATCAGCAGCCCTTTTACATTGCAACTGTGAGTGACGTGATGTGGTTGCATTCATGAACCACATTTCCCCACCTGGAGACAACCCCTTGGCCAAACTGTGGTGCCTTTGGGGTCTTACACAAATTCACACAGGGACATGGATAAGCCAGGGGACGTTCAGCCCTGCTTGAGGGCAGACTGAGAATTTTTCAATGGCCACAACTTCTTTGTGTTTCACCTCAAAAATCAAAAGTAGAGCCAGGACTTGACAAGGTAATTGTTCACATTTTGTGCAGGGCTACAACACATTATACCCCTGGTCCCTGCAAGGTCAGCATTTACAGAGTCCAGCAGAAACAGGACAGTCTGAGTGACACCTTTCTCAGACGAGGCTCTTGCAGCAATCCATTTTTGCCTTCTTGAAGCCATGTCAAAAGGAAAGATGCCTCCTAAGTCATAGACAGTTTGCAGCCTCTGGTGGCATGGTGACACTTCACTGAGACACAGAAACATTATTTTATTGGAATTCTCTTATAGGGTTTTGTTCTCTTGACAAGAAGAACAGCTATTGGCACAGCAAAAGGTTCTGCTGGGCTGTTTAACATAATCTAGAGTTAAACCACACAAGTGGTGTTTCCTATGTCAGCTCACTGCTTCAAGTCTTACCTGACATCCTGCATCATGTATGAGACATCTGCACGACACGTCGGCAGAACAAATCCGTCGGCAGCACGAACTTGCAGGGACAAATCCATCCCTGCTCCAACAGCCGTGGCCTTACCCCAGGGGACCACTTTTGGCCTGCTGGAGTCAAATGGGATTCAGAGCAAGTAGGTCCCTATGTGCAGCTTGGAAGACAAAATGAATGACTAACATAGCATTAGTGAAGGCAGGAGTGCCTCCTCGGTATGCCAAGATACATCGGCCCAGCCGCGGCTGCGGCAGTCACACTACGTTTGGATTCAGTTCGCCACCAATCAGTTATGCCCTATGCAAATCCCTCCCTCAAGTATAAAAAATAAATAAAATAGAAGAAAAACTTCTTAAAACCTATCTTGTGCTATGCCTTCAGGGCAAATTTGCTTTTACGAGCATAAATAATTCATGCGTGTTCATTTATTATTAATTAATATTCCATGAACATGCATGGTTTATCCACCCAAACAAAGCCCCGCGCCCTGCGCTCCTTCCCTGCAGCCTGACATCAGCTGCTGGCTGCAGCCCGGCTGACCAAGGCTTTAGATCAGGACCACTTACCACCTCTTTCTCCCCAGAAACTGCTGAAAACTTTCTGAGCCTCCTTGCTGGTCACTGGCTTGCTCCATTCCCAGAGCTGGAATAGGGTGATTCAACTCTTCTAGGCTTAAATATTTGAGAGAAGAAGGGAATATGGTGGCAAGAGGGAGGCATGAGGAAGGGTTAGGATTTGGGGGCTTTTTTCCATTTCAGGGAACGTGTCACTGGTGAGCACGGCTACTGGGAGGACCCCTTTCACACTCCGTGCCCCATCTGCAAAACCCCCGCAGCATCACCCAGGTGGAAATATCTCCCATCATGGGGACTCCGGCTCTTGCATGTGGCTCTGGCAACCCTGGTCAGCTGCGACCGGGGTTCCCCTCTGTGCTGAGTGCCATACAAACACTGCAAAAGAGAAATCCCTGCCCCAAAGCAGTATTTTCTGGATAAAGTACTGAAATAATTTGGAAAAAGAAAATAGATTTACAGTGAGGTCTTTTCCCTTTTGCAGTGGAGTGAGTTAAAGGATCTTGGCTGCTACATTTAAGGTCCTGTGTGTCAGGTATGAAGATGGGGAGAGGAGTGCGAGGAGGCAGGCTCAGCACCTTTTCATTGCTTATGGCAGGACCTGTGCCAACCACGTTTCCCTGCTGTGCAGGCAGCTGGCTGAGAGCACACAGGGATTCCCCAGCAAAGCCAGGAAACTAATGAAAATCTCTTCCATCTCAATATAGATCCTCATGCCTATTGACTCCAGCATCGGTCCACGCTGGAGAGAGGCAGACGGATTTTTCTTCCTAGTGTCTATCCTCTGCAGATCCCACGCTCACTGGATTGGCTCTGATGCCTGGATCAGCCCCCGGTGCATGAGCAATGCCTGCAGAGGCAGCACACATCCTGGTCTGAGGAAGCCCCACTGAGCCCCTCCAAGCAAGGTCAGAGCTGCCTCTTGTAGCTCTCTGCAGCCACCACCACCATCTAAAGAGCACCAAAGCTCCACATTTTGGGGGGACAGGCAGAGTTACCAAGTGCTCTATAAAAACACCACCCATGACACCATGCTCACCTCTGCCTCTGCACAAGCACAGGACTTCAGGTGCGGGCAGACTCAGGTCCCTGCCAGCACCCACAGGACCCCACACGTGGAGATGTTCAGCTTTTGAATCTTCACTGGGAAGCAGCAGCCTTATCACAAGCCACTTCTGGATGCTCCATTCATGTCCCAGCTCTCCAAACACCCACCTCACCTGCATCCTGGGTTACAGACATGAGGATACAAGGCCAAGAGCTGGATTTTCTTTATTTGGGCTGAAACATTGCAATCTCTTTATACGGTCCTATGTGAGTCCCGATTTCAAGCACAAGAATGCTGTGAGGAGATAGTAGAAAACTCCCTGTGCATTAGACACTGGAACAGCTTCAAACCAAGACTGAGCTGAGGCAAACAGAGACACGATTTTGGCATTTGCTGAGGGCGGAAGCAGAGCGCACGGGGAGAGGCGGAGAAGAAAGCCTCACTTACAGGAGATGTTGCTGATGACACCAAACTTGGAGGAGTCGTGGACTCGAATGAGGGTGGAAAGGCCTTGCAGAGGGATCTGGATAGGTTGGAGAGCTGGGCGATCACCAACCGTATGAAGTTCAATAAGAGCAAGTGCCGGGTCCTGCACCTGGGACGGGGAAACCCTGGCTGCACGTACAGACTGGGCGATGAGACGCTGGAGAGCAGCCTAGAAGAGAGGGATCTGGGGGTCGTGGTAGACAGCAAGTTGAATATGAGCCAGCAGCGTGCCCTGGCAGCCAGGAGGGCCAACCGTGTCCTGGGGTGCATCAAGAACGGCATCGCTAGTAGGTCAAGGGAGGTGATTGTCCCGCTCTACTCTGCGCTGGTGCGGCCTCACCTCGAGTACTGTGTGCAGTTCTGGGCACCACAGTATAAAAAGGACATGAAACTGTTGGAGAGTGTCCAGAGGAGGGCTACGAAGATGGTGATAGGCCTGGAGGGGAAGACGTACGAAGAACAGCTGAGGTCACTGGGCCTGTTCAGCCTGGAGAAGAGGAGGCTGAGGGGAGACCTCATCACAGTCTACAACTTCCTCGTAAGGGGGTGTCGAGAGACAGGAGACCTTTTCTCCATTAACACCAGTGACAGGACCCGCGGGAACGGGGTTAAGCTGAGGCAGGGGAAATTTAGGCTTGACATCAGGAGGGGGTTCTTCACAGAGAGGGTGGTTGCACACTGGAACAGGCTCCCCAGGGAAGTTGTCACTGCACCGAGCCTGTCTGAATTTAAGAAGAGATTGGACTGTGCATTTAGTCACATGGTCTGAACTTTTGGGTAGACCTGTGCAGTGTCAAGAGTTGGACTTGATGATCCTTAAGGGTCCCTTCCAACTCAGGATATTCTATGATTCTATGATTCTATGTTCCCATGGCACTCAGCACAACGGGGACCCAAATCCCTTGATATTCCTCAGGTGGCAAGTGGAGGAAGAGAGGAATGAGAATTTACAGGAATCTATGCACAGTTAGTGCTGGGTCTTAATCTCAGGTCTAGAGCCAGATCTCCTCCTCTTTAAGGACCTTCAGAAAGCAGAGAAGTTGGTCTCCAGTGGGTGTGAATTGCCCAATATTTCCTGTTTCTCTGTAATGTTTTACACCAAAGGCCTGGGTCCAAATTCCCCCAACCTTCACATATTTCACAACCAGACCTGAAGTGATTCCAGTAAATACCCGAGCAAATATTCTAGTATTCCACAAATACCCCGGGCACCCACCTATCGCCTCGTATTGTTTTACAAATAGAGATAAGTTCTATAACACCGAGAGTTACAGACAATTTAACACACAGGGGCTGCTCTGGGAAAACTTAAAACTGTCATAATTCATCCTCCCCTTCCCCCAGTCCAGAAATGAAAGATTAAACCTTAGAAGATTTATTAAACTGACATTTTAATAGAATTTTTAGACTTTCCCTGTTAATAGTTTAAATATAATTGAATTCCATGAAAGGGAGGAATATAGGATAAAGTCAGTGTCTCCCAACAATAAGAGCATTTTAAACACTGGGGCATATCGCTACTGCATAATTTAGTCTTATTTGCATGGCCCTTAGAACTGGGAGCAACAAAAACACAAATCTAATTAACAAAGTGAAAGAATTGCCTCTACCAGCAAACTTCATCACAAGCTCCACTACCACACACCCACCCTCCCCGAGTTACAAACACGAAACAGATGGCAAGAAGGAGAAAAAAAGAAAAGACATCACACGTCAGCTCTTGGAGAGGAAGGGGGGGGGGGGTTGAAAAACAGAGAGAAAGCAGAAGGGACAGGATGGATAACTATGCTACTTGACGATGCAGCAATTAACTTGCTGAGGGTGGAATAATTCTTGCGCTGCCTCTCCGGTCGGAGCACTCTCCCAACTTAGCCAAGTAGTAGATGTATTGAGTGCAGCGGAGAGTAAACTAGTTTTCATAAATCCCAGCAGGACTCCGTTTCGCTTTATGAGATTCGTGTGAAAAATTGAAAATTCAGGTTTTTCCAAATGCATCTGTAATCAGCAGCCTGAGCTCTGCAGGTCCCCGGAGGTAACTGATCACAGACAGCACAAAGTAGGGTTTCACAATCACACTGAGCTTCTACACTGCATTTTTAAAGGTTAGACATTAATTCCTGATCAATACAAGGAACAGCAGGCTATCCCCTACCCCCACTCTCAGAATTGTCTTACATTATTAACTGAGCCATGGCTTTGTCCTAGAATTACTTCAGATCACAACTTGGGGCTCTAAGAAGCAAAGTCCCTTTGGATGCTGAGCACAGGGGGTGAGAAATACCCCCTGTAACTTCTTTCCCCATGCAAATCCATCAGGTCCTAGTTCTGAGTGGCATCCACATTTTGTTGCAGCCCCATTTTATTTATTTTTATCCTGTACAGGTTCACTCAAGTCACTGGTGGGTTTTGTCTCCTTCACTCAGGAGGTATCCCTTTGCTGGACTGTTGAAGACAACAAGGCTTGCTGTGCTCAGCATGGCCCAGGCTGTCACCCAGTTAAACACAGATGGCAATGAAGACCTTTAGAGCTCAGCCATAACCACAGACCTCCTTCTAGTCAGCATTAAAACAGCCATGAAACTGAGGGCACAATTCATCCTATTCTAAAAGAAACAGCTAAGTTTAATCAGATGAATCACCCCCTAAAGGTCTGTGTTTCTGTCCATTGTAAGATACATTTGGACCAAATACCGAGAGGCTTTCTGATTCAGTCCCCAGAGCACATTCACATGCATACACATCCATAAACACAGATTTCATATTTTGCACTCAAAAATAAAACCAGAATTTGATGCTTCGCCATGCCCAACAGTTCTAGCTGGATGATGTACGAACAAGCTATTCAAAGTTATCCTTCATGTCTGAGTATCCCTCCCTTAACAATGGGCCACACTAAACCTATTTTTGCTGGGTTCCTCTGTGCCGTTACCATTGTAGATTTCATTGACATCCAGAGAACTCACTTGAACTCTGAAAACAAACAGTGTGTCCCAAGCATCCAGTTTTCCAGCAGCTTAAGAAAAAAATAATCTAGGCTGCTCAACAGTCTTTAGGGATCAGAAATGTTCTTCTCTTCTCCACACTTGCATATTGGGATGTTGTTTCTTCCCACTCGTGTGATATTAGGTGGTGGCTGCTCTTATGAGATGTCTCAGACCTGATGCAGTTTGACATGCTCTAGGTGGGTGGCAAGAGGGATGCAAGCAGGTCTATCAATTAGATTTAGGATCAATGTTTGACTGTTGGCTATGATGGAGGAGGAATCCTCCACCTTGCTTTCCCCTGTGGCAAAACTCCTGGAGCTCTGAAGGTCTCAGCTGGAGACCTGGAGCAAGGCATGAAGGAGAGTCTTGGACTTCTGGCAGCCTTCTGGGGAGGTTTTGGAAATCTTCACAGATTTCTAGGCAGGCCCGGATTCATTAGCATGCACTCATGGTCTCGTATTTTTACTTACTCTCTTCAGGGCTCATTTATTCTGCTGAAATCAAACACAAGAATTCCCCCAAGGTATCCTTGTCAGATATGAAGTGACTGAGCTACACAACGCGCTCTTTCCAGGTACTGCAACAGGTACAGGAAGGCTTATTGCAGTTTTCGGTGTCTTATCAGTTCATTATCAAAGGGAAATTGATAAATATCCACTTTTGCTGAATTAGAGAGTCTCCTGATGGTTAATGAGCATGAATAAAATGTTATGCAAATTAGCGGCTGAGAAGGGACTTTTGGATCTGAACCTGAATATGAAACAGGTCATTAATGTGACATGTTTTTAACATCTGTTGATTGTTTCAAGTGTTACATTTGTGGAGAAAATGCCTAAGATTCAGTGAGAAGAACATAAGATACTCCTGTGCTCGTGCGTGCACCCCTCTGAGCCCTGTGCCACTCTAGGTGTGAGAAAACAGAGAAATTCTGGAAAAACAAGCAGGCCCCTGCTCCTAGTGAGGAAACTCAGTTTATAGCCCAGATTGCTATTTGCTCACCTGTTCAGCACAGCTCAGTATTGTGTGTGCCTAGCCGGCTGTGCAGAGATCCTCATAAAATATGAATACTTCTTCCAGATACGGCTGGTTCTTAACTTGCGTTTACAGTATGAACAGTTATTGGGTTCTATTATTATTTATAAGCCTGTGGTGTGAGAAACCTTTCTCTAATGCTTAAACAGTGGCAGCTTCTCTCTTGCCCTGAGCAGAGAGACAAGGGGACACAGTGAAACAAAGTGGAACAAAAAATGAGATGTGTAGACATGACAACCTAGATTTTCTGTAAGCCGTACAGGCAGCCTAAGTGTTTAAAAACAATTAAAACTGGGATGGATTCAGGCTTTGTGGGCTTGGCAGTGTAAGGTGCAGTTTGTGTCTTAACCTGTTGGTACAATCTGGTCTGTCTGGGTTCCTTCTCATGGGGTTGCTTTTTGTTTTTTTGTTTGTTTGTTTTAAGGTTGAAGAACAAGTGACAAGAGCCAGCAGGTAAAACAGGAAAAACACAGTTTCTTTGAAGTCAATCTGCGGTGTTCGTAGCTGCCTCTTGAAGGGTCCCCAACACATCACGCGGGAGGAGTGGCAACCTAATATTTTGAGGGAATCTTGCAGTGGTTTTTAAAAATGAGAAATGATTACTGTGACATAAAAATAAAAAATAAAAAAAAAATAAAAATAAAAAATAACATAAACGTTCCTCTGTGAAAAACGGACATTTGGACACATAGCTGTATTCACATCCCTCACCTCTCCTGTGGCAGGATTAAGACCTCCCAGGAGGGCTAAGTCTGGGTAGGAAATGGTTATCATTACAGGACATTTTAAAATGTGGTTCTCCAAATCTGCAACCTTACGGTCTTGCAGACATTCCCAGGGAAGAGGGTAGGCGGGAGGAAATGAAGGAAAGCTCCTCTCTACCTCCTCCCTGAGCAATGGTTATTGAGCTACCCATATGAAGTGGGCAAGGTGCAAGAGGAGAAAAACAATCCATCCAATAAACTGCAAGCAGGGCAATACTCACAGGATGCAGAAAAAGTGAGTTTCAAGCCATGGTAGTGACACAAGCTTCCATTTCTCCCTTCTGAGGTGACCACCCAACTCATTCCCACTTCAGGTATTTTAGGTGAGGATATTTCTCCCTGATCAGAAATTCTACCCATCCAACATAAAGTTTCAGCTTTCCCAAACTACTTCCTACCATCCTTTCAGAAATTTATACACAAGCTCCCAACAGAACAGCATAGGAGCTCTCATCCTCAGGAGAAAATAAAAATGGCTTAGTTCTCCTGTCATTGCTTCAGATCCAGCCCTTCATTCACATTCATCATTTATGAAAGAGAAAAGTAAATCAAGTCTTTTGCCAACAGATTTTAAAAGCTGGCACATGTGGCCCATGCAAACCATGGTCTAGAGGCCATGACCCTTATACTGGTCAGCAAAAGGAGGAAAGCAAAATACAACAATCATTTCAACCAGAGGCACATAACCAAAGAGATACAAACAGGATGACTCTTCAAGAGAAAGCTGGGATGTATTTCTTTAGAGACAATGCATGAAATGTCATTGAAATGAAAATTTAAGGAAAGAGAAAGAAAAAGGAATGACATTTTAACATCTTCCCAGAGAGGCTCTGTGTAGTGTCTACACTTGCAGATTAGGTATGAAATCTCAATCACTGCATGATGTAGGAGTTTTGATCCAGTGTGTAAGTCTCCCAGCTGATAAGATGTGCCCAAGTATTTTATCTCACATGGATAAGGATCACAAAATATACCCTTCACCAGAGCAAGCAAGAGGGCAGAAGAATAGCAATACAGGTACTCGGGTTGTAGAATTCTCAAAATCCAGGGTACTGTTCTCAAAGCCCTTGTTCCAGGTCAGACCCATCTCTATAAACAAGGGTCAAGAAGAGACGGTAAGGGAGTTTTTCCATCCAAGGTGCATTGCAGCCCCCTGGATTGAAGCTCCAGGGTGGCATAAGGAATGACAAGTATTGATAAATTAATGAAACCTGCAAGTCATGCAGTTCAACCATGGCCTGGGGATTGAAAGTGCCTAGACATCACACTTCTGAGATCAAGAGTCACCTTATTTCTTGCAAGAGGACCCACAACCAAGTTCAGATGATCCTTTCCAGAGCCCTCTATTTCTCATTCATTGCCTGCCAGCAGCCACCCCAGCAGCTTCATCTCCAGCCTGCAAACCACAGTGGTGGGCTACTCTATTTATTTTCCCATCACAATTAACCACTTCTGATTAGTTCAACTAATTACTGGGTGCAAGCAATTATTCTCTGACAGGCCTCCTCAGTCTTTAATGGCTGTTCCCACAAGATCAAACAGGTGAAGGCCAAAAGAAGAAAGTAAAAAAAACTAAACAAGTGGGAAATGAGGGAAAGAATTAAGAAATCCCTGAACAGATCCAGGTCCTTTGAGACCCCGAGTAGCAAACAGCCGAGCTAATTAGCATGCCTGTTGCCTTGCCAGCGTGCATGGAAATTTCCCCCCCAGCCCTTTTTCCTGCAGAAGTTCATGATCTGGGATACCTCCACAATACAAGCACAAGACAAGATGCATTTGTGCATTCTCATTTCAACACCTCAATGCCTCTTATTTGAGCAAAATCCAAAGCACTAAATCATGTCTGAGAAATTTTGTTTAGAGGGTGAATTTTGGATCCTAGTCCTCGATGTGGGGGGATTTTCTTTGTAGCTGAATGAAGACCTCTGACAATGGGAGGGATTAGGAGAGAATGGAAATGCTGACAAAGGGATAGCCTTAACTGATGGGGAACATACTTTTATGGATCTCAGAGGCAAAATATTTAGGAGGATGCTCTAAACATTTTAATGGCAACTGTATGTTTTCTGCCTCGGATCGTGCTAACAGAATTGAATAGAAAACAAAGTGTTAAGACATTCATAGAAATGAGTTTGATCTGTATTAAATTCTGTAGGATACAAGAAAAAAATCCATAGCATGTTTGACAGAGGAGCATATTTGACAGAGAATGCTCATTCCTATTGCCATTGAATTTCATGTAATTCTCCCCAAAGAAGACTGCATCCAAATAATAATATCATGGTTTCCAGCTGTGTCTTTTTGCACCTCTGGTGGGGTTTTCAGATGGCTGGTGAGGTCAGCTGAGGTGCCAGCACCACCTTTAACTGTGTCTCGAGTCAGTCCTCTTAGAGTACCCTTGTCCACGGTAGCCATGGACACGATGGTTTCTTTGTGATGCAGATGTTTGTTTTCAGAGGGAAACATGTTCAAGTCTTTGAGCCTAGTTGTGCCACGCGTGCCATGGAAGGTTGGACATGGAAAAGGTTTTCTTAAAGAGATTGGCAGAAAACATCATCCCCTTTGGATGAAAAGCTTCCTGAGCACAGCCCTCATCCCTGGGGATGGGCGTCAGACTTGGGTATCTGTGTGGGGTGTGATGAATCCCACTCAAAGCTGATAAATGCAGGCAGGATCATCCACAGACCAGGTGAAGAAAAACCAATCCTGCATGCACACAACTTGAGTGCCCCAAATGCACACCCTGCTCGAGAGGAGAAGGGCAACGAGTGTGGCCAGGAGAGCTCAGCCCCTGCCAAACAGCACCACGCGGGTCCTCCTGCTTTTTGAAGAAAAACAAGGGGAAGAGGGGGAGGGTTACGGCTAAAGCTAAATTGTCCCATAAAACATTTTACTACAACAAACCGATTAACATTTGACTCTGCTGTAGAACGCTGAACAATGCTACAGGCTGCAAAATGCCTCTGAAAAGGCGATGCCAAACAATGTGGTCACACAAAGAGCCCTTGGGGAGGCAGAGGGGCCCCTATACAGCCCCACCACCCAGCCCACGACTGCTTTCATCTTCACGCTAGCTACCCATGCTGAAAAGGCACAGGAAAGGTGTTTTGTTTCAAAGTAAAATCCTGCTGTAGGAAGCGTGCGCTGCAGAAATGCAAGGCACAGCCCCCGTCATGATGGCGTTCTGCTTTTACAGCACTGATAAGAGGCGTTCGCTCTTGCAAATCAGAAATACTCCTGGTGTCCTGCTTTCTGCCTTCAAAGCTCTCTACCCACGCATGAACCCCAACAGGCTCAGCCCCGGGGGTCCCTCCTGTCCTGCTTGTGTAGCGGTTGGAAGGACATGGGGACCAGGGGAAGCATCTGTGCAGCCACCTTGAACTCAGACTATTGCTATTTCTCTCTCTTCTCCACCTCTGCTGGTACATTCATCGTCACAGAATCACAGCCTGGTGAGGCCGGCAGCACCTTGGGGTCCCTCGGGCCCAGCCCCTGCCCCAGCAGGGCCACCCAGAGCAGGGTGCCCAGGCCCATGGCCAGGCAGCTTTTGGAGCTCTCCAAGGAGGAGACCCCACAGCCTCCCTAGGCAACCTTATAAACTTATGCTATACAACTTACTTTTTTCTACACTACTGGATGAGTTTTCTAGACCTGGTGAGGAGATTATCCTGTGAACTGGATTGGGGAAGACTAAGTTTGAACTCATGGACTTTTGTAAATATATTCAATATTGGAAATCAGATGAGCAGCTACAAGTGTCTCTGAGGTTAGATTTGATATTTTCAGTCAGCTATAGGCAACACTTTCTCCTACAAACACACCTTTTTCATTAAAATTCTGTTCATACTTTTCCTCCTTTTTCCTTTCTTTCTGCTTGCTGTTTCAGATCACAGAGCTGATCCCCATATGGGTATTAGCAGTGGCCTCCAATATTTGGGGATCCAACAGGAAAGCAACAAGGGGCTGATGTGCCGCCATTTCACCCACCTTCCAAAACGCAGCAGGCTGAGGTGTCCAAGAATTTCCAAGATAATCCAAACATCTGCTGACATCCAGGAGCAGCAAGACGTGACCTGAGGAAGGTGGGCACAGGAGTGTCTGAGAGCAGCTGCCATCAGAAAATCAACATCACTTGGGAGCCTCCTGGGTGGAAAAACCTCTGATGAAAAAACTTGCTGATGAAGGCAAGTTTCTTGTTCTGTTTCACTGGATTTTTTTTTTTTTTATGATTATTTTTGTATCTGTGTGTACTCACAAACAGAGACTCTGGCTCTACCACAGACACAATGAGACACCTCTTGCAGAGCATCCCCTACCAGGCAGGCAGCACCTCAACAGCGATCAAGTCCAACCTGCTGCTCCAGACCCACCAAAAGCAGCCACCATGTCATGGGCAGGTCAAGCAGCACTGGGTGGGGACTTGTTTTCAGGGCTGTGTGTCTGCAGGAGGGTGACTTGCTGTCCATCAGCAGGGAGAGGTACCCGAAGGAACCCCCTCCACCAAGGGGAGCATGAATATCCACACAGGTCTGGGGTGGTTAACATCAGACGGAGAAGGAATTAAGGTGCTTGTGTCTGTGGCTGCTTTTCACATTAACTTTTGACAGGATGAAAACATAACCCACTGTTTTTGCCTTTATAAGCGATACTTGGCTTTTTCTGCTCCCAAGCTTGTCTACTGTGCAGCGTATTTCTTCTGCTGATAAATATTTATGCTCCATGATTTTGATTTATACGAAGGGCTTAAATATCGTAAAGCTGGATATAACCAGCATAAAATAACATAAAACAAAGCACTAGTATCCAGAATGAGGTGGACTAAAAAGGCATGGCTCCCATGGCAGCCAAATTTTGCCCCAGAAATGACCTCTTTCCCCCCAGGAATGGCACAACTTGGCAGCTTCCCCCTCTCTGCATTACAATTGAGATTCCAAAACTGTGTGTATCAAACAGGAAAGGTGTTTGCAGTATTGCCAAGGTTACTAGAGTGAAAACATTGCAAATGTCATTTGCATGATTGTACTTTCAAATCCTAACTTGTAGCAACAGTGCATTTTAAATGAAGGTGATTTATAACTCCAGCCAGAACACTAATCATATTTTGGAGTAATAGGATTTATTTGTTGGTTGTTTGGTGGTTGTGTTCTTTAAGCTCAGAGACAACAAGCTATGTTCATGAGAAGGGACATGGCTGGGCTTAAACACTACCCCAACAACATTTTGAAAGGATTAGGAAATAAACACGAATGAACTCAATATGCAGTTCAGAGTCTGGGTAGTTTTTAATGTTTCCTTGCTATGAGAACATCCTAAATTGCTAAGCAAGTTCAGACAATTTCCATTTTAAATGAAAAACTCAGATTAGCACAAAAAAGAAGTCGTCGTTTGGGGATCAAGAATGGATGTTTAACAGCGCCCAGCTGTTCTCCAGCTCTGAAACTCCTTACCCAAAGCACACTGGGCTCATTACAAAGCAACATTCAGTCCTACCCCAAGACTAGGATTTACAGCCCAATATCTTGACCAACTAAAACTGGAAGCAGTTGCCATGTTCTCTATGACACTGGATTTTCAGGACCGACCGTTAGGTGCCAGGGCACCTAACTTCGAGTCATGCAATATTTATGGGAGAAACAGCTTGTTTAGGCCATAATTTAGGAGGTGCATTAAATCTCATCTCATGGCCCATATCCTTACATCAAACAAATGGATTAGGTCAATATATACCACCCAAAGAGCTTGACTTTAACCTCCACACACACCAGACTTACAGGAAACAAGGTGCTCCACAAGGGACTAAAAGTTACAAGAAATACTCCCAACAAATTCCCTCCCACAGCTTTTTTTAAAAAAATAAAAAAATAAAAAAAATCCAGACATTTATGACATATCTCTGTAAAAAAAAAATGAAACAACCACATTTAAGCCACCTTCTAGGACTTGTTTTAATATAACTGTTCTCAGTGGAGGCCTGTTAAGTTAACCTGGTAGACGTGGGAAACCAGGAGCGTTCACGTGGTCTGTTCATGCAGCCCAGCCGAAGGGATGATAAACTTCATCTGACCACTGGGAACTTCATAAAACCTGCACTAACGGGGCCACTTAAACTGCATGATCTTGTTGGCAAATGAGTTTGGGCTAGTTAAAGGGGTGTCAAGTTAAATGTCTAGAAACAGCACCTAAAGACTCTAGTTGTGCTTGGAAATCTTGGCCTTGAGTATGTTCACACACACACAGATTTTATACAGTGTGTATATATATGTGTGTGTGTATATATATCTATGTATAATTTCACATGTACTTATACTCACATCTATAAATGAAAAAATTAATCTAAAATATGTCGCCCTGCAATCTGTCAAATAAAGCTGATATAATAAATATGTCACTTTATTTAACAACTGATGCTGAAGAGAACGAGGCAGAATGAAAGAAATCAAGACAAGGCTTAGTAAAAACACTGAGGAAGGCAGAAATTAAAGCAATCAATCACATTCTCGAGGAACGTCTACACCACTCGAAATAATATTTTATTGTCTGCTATTGATTGGATGCCACTGAACAAAATTGCAAACAATGAATCTGGTGTTATAAGCAAGAATCACAATAAGAATAACTTATTTCAAAGCCTCAGCCGCACAACAGTTTGCACTGCACAGAGCCAGGCACAGAGCAATGGACTTCTTGCTCTACCGCTGAAACCTAGGAGAACATCCCTGTTCATTAGCTACTGAAAGGTTCTTCTGCAACTCTGCCAGAAATAAGGGCATTTTCCCCTTTTGCTCTCCTTTGTCTTTTATATATGGCCATGCAAACCTGGCAAACTTTGGTAGAATTAGGGGAAAGGATGAGGAAACCAGGGAGAAGTGGCACTGCTTTTTCAAATGGTGAGCTCTTCATTCAAGGAGGAGGAGGAGAACACCCCAAAGGAAAATACTCTACATCAGAGAGCAAGGCTTGGCTGTGGTACATTCACCAACAGCTACATAGTTCAAACCCAGGCATATTTTTTTGGAAAATAAAATTTCTATGGGCCTTCCAGCAGGCCAAGTCCCTCTCCAGGTGTTTTGCCCTTCCTTGGATGGGATGCTGCCACACTGAGCTGTGCAGGGCCAGGACTTGGGCTCTCGTTCAGTCTTGATGGAAGAACTAGGTGCAGGACAAGCAATGAGAGGCCACATCCTCTTGCTGCTAACCAAACCACATGACTCTCATCAAACACCCCACCTGAAGCCACCAGGACAACCCAAGAAGGTCTGAAGCATTCAGCTCCAGAAGGGATGAGTTACTGCAATATGGTTCTTCACAGCAGGAAGAAGTACATCTAACGCTGGTACCCAAACCCTTCTGAGCTTGGCTTGCTGTAAGGTGCAATGAATACGTGGCAGGGCTTTTCGTGCAACAGGGAGAAAGTCCCACTTCTTTCTTTCCTCTCAGAACTCACAGCCTGTGCCTCCTCTATGAATGATTAAAGAGAGCACAACTCACACAGCTAGGAAAAATCAAAGGGGGTGGTCTCTGGATGAGCTATCCAATCCCGATAATATCCAGACTCTGAAACAAAGGCAGGCAATTATGAATGCAATAGGCTGGACAAAGGAACAGGCAGCCAGGCTGGATTAGGAGGACACATCTCTCCCCGTGTTGTTTTATGGTCACGTTAGCCATTTGCATACACGTGTGAATGGCACGAAAACTCTCGGTCACATCCATCCACAGTGCAAACTCATTTGTTTCCAGTGGCTCTACCCCGGGTGCTAACTCACATTTTTGATTACACTTCATATCACGTCTCTAATTTGCCCACAAGGAGTAAGAAAGATGTAACACGCAGACTGGGGTCTGGCTCCACGGGTGACAGAAACAGGAGGGAAAAGGAAAATCATCCCCAGACCTGTGCAATATGGCCAGAGGAAGAGGTGGAGGCTTCCGCCTGCCAAAGAAGCTTTTTACTCCGCTGGTTTTCAGGAATCAGATTGTTTTTATTTTTTTTTTTTAATTTACTGTTAGTCAGCTGTACCAACCCAATAGATTTTACCCACCCCTGCTATATCCAGTCTCTACAATTACAACAGGAGTGAGAGTCCCTGTGGGCATTCTGGGGGTAAAATCTCTGCTTGGTGTTTGTGCATGGGCAGGAAGGATTACAGTTTGGGGGTTTGGAGTTTGGAGCTGTTTTCTCCGATCTGTCTCATACACTCCCCCTTCTCTTTCAGGCTCCATCTGACATTGGGAGACCATTGTGAACCCGTGGGGATCAGCAGCAGCAGTGCCACCCTTGTGGGGAGGAGAGGCATTCCCGAGGGGCTTCCAGTTAATCTGAAAGAGATTTTGGTACTCTCAGTATACCCACCAGCCAGTTTGGGAGGAAAAGCTCTTTCCTAATAAATTATAGTTACTTCAGAAAGGTTGCCTGCACAGTAGTGTCCGTGGGCAGATCCATGAATCCTGGAGAATTTGGACTACGGATGCTTTGGGCCCAGAAATCACAATAACTTCAGGCTGTGGGAAAAGCTAAGGAGGAAAGGATACAAGTGGTTGAAAGACAGCATGCAAAGTGGTTAGTGATGGCTCACTCCCAAACCTGCAGAGGCTTGCCTCAAATCCGGGCCTGGCCAACATTTTAATTGATGCCTTTGAGGAAGGGTAGAGAAAATGTTTGTGAAATGCGTGGTAGGACCCAGACCAAAAGGGGTGTGAGTGCTCAAGAGGCGAGGAGCAGGACTCAGACCAACCACGATCTGCAAGGCAGGGGTCTGAAAGAAGCAAGGAGAAATATAGAGGGGAGAGCTGAACCTCCTGCCCTTGGGAAGGACATGTCCGGAGCACAAGCATGAAATGAGATGCTGGTTTGTGGTCCTGGGGCAGGCAGAAGGCTACAAAGAGCCAGCAATGAGAGTGACAGCACAGTGAGTGGGCTGCAGGGAAGGGCTACACAGAAGGCAGGTGAGGTTGGGGGGGAT
Source organism: Oxyura jamaicensis (assembly GCF_011077185.1). NCBI lineage: Eukaryota > Metazoa > Chordata > Aves > Anseriformes > Anatidae > Oxyura > Oxyura jamaicensis. The sequence goes on from NC_048894.1 coordinate 6,495,985, forward strand.
GGACCCAAACATCCCCAGCAGGAGGACTGAGGGCAGCTGCTGCTATTCCAGCCTCTGGGCTCACTACCCAAGCCCAGGGATTATTCCTGCTGTCAGATCAATGCACCTCCTATGATCAACCCTATTTTTTCCATACCTGCCACCCAATTCCAAGAAGCAGCTCTGGCTTTTGGACCAAGCCAGCCTGTGCCGAGGAGGACACCGCATGGCTCTGGGGACGGCCGGCGGACTCTCAGCAAGGCTGTGGCTCGTACAACGAGCAATTAAAGAGGGAGGAAGGAGCCAGCGAGGTGCACAAAGCCAAACCCCTCCAAACCTGGGCAGAGGTTTGCGTGCAAGGCAGGCGCGGAGGGAAGCGATCTGGCACCCTCTAGCGCGATGCTCCGGGAAGCGCTCGTCCCCCCGGCACCCATCGCCGGGCCCCAGCCGTGTCCCCTCACCCAGCAGCCCCCCAGGCTGTCCGAGCCCATCTTTCTAGCCCGGCAGCCCCCTTTCCATGCCATTCACTATCCCAAGGCACCTTATCTCCCCAGCAGAGGAGGCGCAGCTACAGCCGCCCACGAATATTTTGCCTTTTACGACTTGGCTCTCGAGCCGTTGGAAGGGAAACAGCTTTCTTCCCATCCTCATCACCTTCACCGTCCTCCGGTGAACTTTTGGGTAATGTATGCTGCATCACTGGCGCAGCACCAGCCTGTGAATGGCAAACAGGCACCCGCATGTTTCCCAGGAGGACATCTCACATCATCTCTGAAGCCGAGGAGCCTGCACAGAGCACGGGCAGGAGGAAAACAGATCAGCCCAGCCCAGGGCACACCATTCCCTCCCAGGGATTTGGACCACTTCCACAGAGCCTCCCAAGCAAAACCTGCTCCTTTCCCATGTCATCACAAGCAGCATGGTTCAGGGGCAGAGAGGGGGTGGTGGCCGCCCCATCACCTCCTGGGAAGGTGCAGGTGGGACCGTGTAGAAGTTATCACCACCAGGACAGCCACCTCTGCGAGCCCTGAGACAGGGCAGGGCCGAGCCCTGATACATTGCTGCTGGTAAATGTTGCTGCTGGTCTTGCAAACACATAAATGTGAGAGCTCCCCTTGGACCCAGAGAGCTGGCACCTCACTAACCTTCATGTCACTGAAGAACACCCCTCCTCGTTACATAGTCGCTGATGTTTTTGTTGGAGGTTTCTATTATCTGGGGAGAAATTGGTATTTTGTGCTCAGTGCAGGGCAAGCTTGCCATCCCAAAACACACAGTCCACTTTATCAACCCCTCTTCCATGCTATTCCTTGTCCCCTTAGTCCAAAACCAAAGGACTGCTTGGGCAGGAGGCAACCCACGTATCTCGTGCCCCACTCTCACCCCAGACCGCCCTCCTCCAAGTCCTGTGCTCCTCCGCACCAGCCAGATGCTTCCCATGAAAACCAGCTACCAGTAATGCAAGCCACGGGTCTGGCTCAGCTCTGGTTCAAGCTGGATCCAATTTTACAAAACTCATCTCGCAAGCAAGTTCATCTCCTATAAATAAACATAAAACCTGGGATGTTTGCCTGGCCCCTGAAACAAAAGGACGTTTGCTACACAGCTTAAATTTTTATTGCTAGTTAGTGTAAGAGAGGGGGAAACACAAAAGCGAGGACTGAGCCAGGATCCGTGCACGCTTTTGCAGGCAGACCAGCCAGCGAATCCCCTTAACGACCTTTAAAACGCTTCTTGCCTGTCGTGCTAATTGCGTGGTCACTTTGTGATGAGGACACATGTTCACAGGATACTCAGCCGAGACCATCAGCGAGACAGATTGCTCTCAATTTATGCACATATTCTGAAAAAGTGTGATTTTTCCCTCTTAAAGATGTAAGAAGCCTTTTAAAAATCGGCTTACATTTCCAAACCATAGACCCACCAAACTGAATAAGCTGAATTCAACGAGCCAGAGCTATCAGTGAGGAGACTCGAGCCCTGGTCAGGGTGTCAGAGTTAGGACCACATCACTTGCCCCAAAAAGCAGCATTTTTTTTTATTTTTCAGAGGCAGAGCAGGAGGATAAACATTAAAGCAACTCGCTCAGACTGGCTTTTCCACTTGCAAACCACAGCTTCCACGGCACGTGCAATGCTTGCATCCTTTTAGAAGACCACAGAAAGATCCAGCGTTGCCATAAAACTGGTTCAAGAGCAGTGGCTTGCAGGAAATCACTACAAAAAAGGACTTGGCAAAATGCGAAGGGATTGAGTAGTGCCCTCCCTGCTGCAAGACAGCCAACTATGTCTGTGTCAAATTGGGTTGCATTTTTAAATTAATGGCTTACAGAAGACACAAAGGGAAGAGAAACTGGGACCTGGGCAGGATGCTTGGTCCCCTTTTGAAGAGCGGGGCAACATCGTACTTCTCCATTCACACGGATGTTAAGTGCAAGTGCGGTGGAAAACCTAATGCAATAACAGCCAAATCACTTGAGACGCCCTGTGCTCCCCCCTCCCTTGGAGCTTTAAATAAGAAGCATTAAATGAAAGCCGAAGGGCAGGTTGTTGCTCGGGGTCAATCGATGCTTCTCCCGCACGGCCAGTGACGTTGCATCTGGTGAGGGCTCGGCCCCGGGGTTTCAAGGGCCGCATTGGCAAGAGCAAAGTCAGGGACAAGGAGAGAACAGCCTGGGCTGTGGTAGTGTCGAGCAGCTGAAACCACCACCTCTCTGCCCATCCTGGGGAAAGAGAAGCATGTAAGCAATGGCACATATCTGTGTTTGCACCATTAGGGGGAAAACTTGAAAGTTAACACATTATTTCTTGGTTTCAACTGATTTGTGAATCATAAATGTTTTTTTTTTTTTTTTCTAAATATCCCTATTACCCTACTTTTCTTGACTGCTCTTTAGTGATTACTTAGTTAACTCCAACTTGCTGGTGAATGTACTCACATCAATGCTGGTCAAAAAAGCATCTAGGCACGTGCTTAACTCGAAGCAGATAACTAAGGCGCATTCAATGAAACTCACCCATCTGCCTCAGTTGTTTTTTTTTTCTCTGAATAGGGCCCCTCCGTCGTTTTAAAAGCTATATTTCTTTTCAGCACAAAGTACTGCAGCAGCGAAAATCAATGCGTCGTGCTCCATCAGTGTGCATCTGTCACTCAGCTCCCAGCGCGGGGAAAGGAAGCAACGCACGGCAAAAACACTCACCCCGTCCCCTTCCTTTAAGAACAGCCAAGAGTAAAAAGATACATAATTTAGTGGAATGGCTTTATTTGTGTATTGGGTTATATTCAACGTCAGCTGAGGTTATGTTCTTGTCTTCGGTTGCTGCTGGGTGTTGCTTCAAAGTCATTCTGAGTCACTGCTCTCCGTCTTCATCTGCTGATGGGCCCCCAGGTAGTGATGGAAACGTAACTTCCCTTGACATGGATAACCTCCAATAAAGGAGTGACTTCTCTTTTGACATGCTGATTAAAATAAATCGGGGGAGGCTGAAGGGAGGAGGAAGGGGGCCGTAGCTCCTGGAAAGCAAAGAAAATGGGTCACATCCTGCTCTGCCTCTGCGGATTCACTGCGAGCTATTTGCAAAGCAGCAAGGAAGTTGTTAGACTTGCTGCTAGGGCTATTGATGGAAATGCAAATCTTTACCTACAGTACCTTATTCCACAGCAAATGAACAGCAGCCGAGGGAAAACCAGAGAGCTGTAGTCTAGAGAACGCGAACCTTCCGGTCCTGGAGTCTGGCAGGATGAGGCATCACCTCTCTTTTTCAGATCTCAGCCCAAAAAACAAACCCTGAGGTCTGACTTCACTCAGATTTTCCATTAGCTGTGTCAATACTGACTTAAAAGAAATTCCTCCAGGTTTCCACAAGCCTCAGTAAGGTGAGAATCAGAGCCTGAGCATTCGGTAAATCAGCCCTGGCTGGTGCAAAGGGAAGTGGCTGTGCTCAGAGGGACGCGGTCTGGCTGGCACTTTGCAAGACCAAGGGAAGTCTTCTCTGGAGCCGAGCTTTTGTTTCAGCCTGACACGAGGCTTGCCAAGGCCAGTAATTCTTTCCATTATGTTCAATGGGCTTTGGGTCAGGTTGTTTATAGTGAATTCAGCTTTGGCTGCCCAGAGCAATACGTTGTGAGATCAGCTCGCTCAGAAACCAGGTGGGAGGCTTCCAGAAAAATCCCGCCCTGGTCTTCCAAAGGATCCTGCTGCGAGAGTGCCCCAGTCACTCTGCTGGTCCCAGTAATGCTACCTGCAATGGGATCACACGGCCAAGGGCTTCCCCTCTCTAGGAAAGAGCATTAACACCCCCCATCTCGACCCCTCAATGGGGTCTGCACTTGCTGTCGCTTGCAGGCTTTCCACCAAGCACCAAACATTGTCATTTACACCCATAAAAAGCTGAATTCAGCACTCTTTCCATAAAACGGATCGTGAACCCTTACCACCACTTGCCTCTCCTTGGAATAATAAATTATGAGGACAAATGGCAGAATCATTATCAGTTTCAATACCCAGTCATAAATAGTCTTGTAAGAACACTGAAATGATGGTGTTTTATTGCGTTAGATATCACTTGCCATTAATTACAGCATGAAACTTTTGTACTTTGATGAAAAGCATTTTAGCCAGCTCAGTTATAAATTTAAAACAGCCTTAAAACAAAAGTCACCTCAAGATGTGTTGGTCTTTCTTTTTTTTTTTTTTTTTTTTTTTCCTCTATAGATCTAAACCTGAAATAGCATTTTAAGCTTGGACAGACACAAAAGCAAGATTTTATAAAGCTGTTTTATTGCATGCACATTCAGCTTTCGCATTTACGGCAAGCTAACAGTACCCATGGCTATTTTTTACAGTAACATCGTTGGCAGATGGATTTCACTGGTGCAGATACTTCATAGTTGGCTTGGTTTAGTACGGGTTTTCTCTGTAATGATCAAGTGCTGTTGTGAATCAATGTGATCTAGTTTACATTTCTGCCCTGTTTCTTCTGTTTGGATTGTTTCTCTTCCCTTCTGTCACTGTACGCACAGAGGACAGAAGCAGCTGAGTGCAGAGCAAGCTTGAAGTCAACAGGAGGTGGGGGGTTCAGCTCCTAACAGGGGGGGGGGGGGGGAGGCTGCAAGACCTCACATAAAGACGTTGACTTCAGCCTAACTTTAGTGCAACAAACCACAGTGAAGCTAGAAATCTACATTTTCAAACATTTGTGGGATCGGCCTCTTTGATGCAGAGGTCGAAGGGCTTCCTGCTGTGGCAGTTTAAGTCGCTGCTCCTGTGGAACAGGTTATCAGCCCATGGCATTGATCCCATTTTGCATTTGTTTACAGAAGGGATTATTCCACCCTGCTTTGGGATTGTAATCTTAAAGCCACTGCAGCCAAATCCCACAGAAACTAGGATTCTGTCCTAAACTAAACCCAGCAGGACTGCTCATGTCCATACATGAATGTACCTTGCCACATCCAGATGCACAGCACCAGCTGTACTGGCTCCCATATTTTCTGTAGACTTGGAGAAGACCTTGGAGAAGACCCCTTTCCTTTCCCAGTCCTCCACAATGGATGGTGTGTGGCCCAGAATTTGAGTTAGTCTCATGAGACCTGGCAGGCCAAGGTTTGGCTTTTGCCCCTCCAAAGGCTCTTGTTTTGCTCAGGCACACCTCAAGAACCTCCTCAGAGGTATGGTGGGAATCAGCTCAAGCTTAAAACAAGCCTAGGAGTCAAATTGCCTTGACAGTCAATGGAGATGTGGTCCCTGCATTCAGTGGTGTCTTCTCGCCCTTCACATGCCTGGAAATGGCCCCCAGGAAGATTTGCTCTGTCACCTTCCTGGAGACAGAGGTGGGGCTGACCTGCCTGCAGTTCCCTTGGATCCCCCTTGGTCTTTTTGAGGATGAGCCTTACCTTGGCCCCTCACCACTCCCTAGGGACCTTCCACGGTCACCACAACCTTTCAGAAATTATACAGAGCAGTCTCACAGTGACATCTACCAGCTTCCTCAGCACACTCAGACACATCTCCGTCTGGTCCCACACACCTACGTGTACCCATTTTGCTTCACTAGCCCCTAACCTGATCCTCCCCACCTATAGGCAGCACCCATCTTCCCCCAAATCTGCCTCTGGACATAAAGAAGCTTAGCAGCACGTCTTGCCAATAAAGAAAAAAGCAAAGCTTTTTCCATGCCCTTTCTGACTAGGTTGGCCAACACAGTCAGCAGCAGATCAATATATTTCCTGGTTTTCCTTTTTCTGATGATTTACCTATAGAAAACCTTATTCCTGCCCCTCACATCCCTCATCATCCGTTTCATCACACTTCTGGTTTTTCTAATATCATCCATGTTGGACTGTATCTGAGATCTGAGGACAAGTGACGTTCCCCAGGACTGATGAGCACCTGTAAAAACAGATGTCATTATAGCAACTGAACTGTTGCTTGAAATGGTGACCATTTGCTTTTTGACACAAAAGTGAGAAATTGGAAAAAGAAAAAACCCAACAGCCTAATTGCTCATTTAAAGCAGCCTGTTCTTTCCCTTCTGCTTAGCCTCATTTGACAATCTGAGAGTTTAGCTCCCAGTGCTCTTGCTTAAAATATAACAGATGGCCTCTAATAAGTAAATTGAAAAGTGCAAATAAGGTTAAAACAATTTTTCTTTATTGAATATCATTAACTTCAAGGCTGTCCACTTTAAAATGCTAATTAAACCTCACTTCCTCTTGCAGGGTTCTAGTGAAGAAAGATTGCCACAGGGTAAATTCCTCTTGCTTGCAGAGGACTAACCCAGCAAACCAACAGCAAACGGGGCTGTTACGTGCCCCACTATTACGAAGCAGAGTTGGAACCTTTCAGTTTATCTGCCCCTTCCGCACTCCTTCCTTCCCACAAGTCTCACCCAGTCAGGAGGAAATTCAGAAGGAGGTGAAGTGTGAAACCTCGCTCTGTCCACACGGCAAACAGCAGTTTCTCCCAAGGTCACTTCTGGTCCAAGGCTAATTCAGGTTTCTGTTGGAGCATGGGATTGCTGACACGGTGCTACGGCCCTGCCACGCGTCATGCCGCAAGCACGCGGCTCCGTGCTGCTCGCACCACGCTCAGGGTACGGGAGGTCCTCCAGCACCTTCCCCCCGCCTCGCTCCTAATTTCCAGTCCAAAATTATTCCCAGTGCATGTCGTTTGCTTGTGTGCCAGCACTGTCCTTTGGCTTGAACAGCTCTTCTCCTGCTCTTTACCCCCAGCCTGAAGGATTTATGCTGCGCGATGGTATTACCTCTCAGCTTCCACTTGGTAGGTTAAGCAAGCCAAGCTTTTAGTCTCCTCTGCTAGGACAGCATTTCTCTTCCCCCAGTCAACACATCAGCCCTCTTCCTCACTTGTTCCAGTTTAAATTCTGTCTCAAACACCAGAGAATGGATTTGCTAATGCCCTCGCTGATGGGGTCCCACCAGTGCCTCACACGAGGCAATGCTCCTACCTCAACTGGAAAGGTGCCCAGCTGAGGTCAAGGACAACACTTAACCTTCATGGCCAGTTCACACTCAATTTCTAGTCACCACGTGGAGAAAAAAAAAAAAAAAAGAAAAAGAGAAAAAAGTGTGTTGAAATCTTTCACTTCCTTAGTTACTGCTGAAGGCTGAGCTCCCAGTCTAACACGAGGCCCTAGAGACAGCCCCATGTACACTGAAAGCAGTGGCTGTGGGGCATTCAGCCCTTTGGACAACAGCCTTGGGGTGCCAGCCCATCACTGGGAGCTCCGGTGCTACCTCTGCCTGCTGGGTTTAACGCCAGTTCCCAGTTTGCAGGCTGGGGGAAGCTCAGGGAGGGAGCTGTGTCCACATCCCCTGGGAGCCCGGAGCACTGTAGAGAAACACAGCAAGATGCATCAGGGCAGAGGAGGGGTCCCCTCCCCGAGCAATTCCCAAGTCCCTCCCCCTCCAAACACAGCATTCTCACTCATCTGAGAAATTTAATTTACTTCTTCATTTAAGGACTCAGAGTGTAAATTACAAAATGCTGAACTTGGTATATAAAACACAGAACTTGATACAAATTACCTGGCCAGTCTCACCTCAGTGATTTCTCATCTAGACAATCTGGCTCACCAGCAGCACACGGGCATCCACCCCCTACTCCAAAATACTCATGCTATGGACAATCCAACTGTGCCTGTCCCATGACTGAGTTACAGCAATGTTTCTAGGCCAGGAAAGAAGGGAAAGAGTTTTTTGACATTCCTTCTGGCCTGTACTGTGAGCACTTGTCCCAGCGGTGGCTCTTATTTTTTGCTATGGAAAGCACAAGAGTGATGGGACTACTGACAGGCAGGGGAAGCTGTTAGCAACAGTTGTTTAATTATAAAGCATGCCAAAACTGCACACAGTATAGATCAAAGTCAAAAATCTACATGCATTGGGCAAACAGCAAAAGGATTCTTTGCAGAAAGGCATTTGGGAGAGTTTGCCACACTGCAAACACGATGAAATGGAATCAAATAAAACACCACGGACATATCTTCTGAGCCAAGAGTCACTGTGAGAAAGAAAAAAAAATACTTTCACGCCAAAGGAAGTCTTGAAATGCAGTTCATTTGCTTATTCACCCACATGAACTGACTAAATCACGTATTGGATTAGCTACATTCAATGCCTTCTTTCTCTCTCTGCTTAAGTAGGCATTTCTTCTAAGGGACAACAATGGCAGGCACCAGAATAATTAGGCTGAGAAATTGAAATTAGGGAAACGTATTGTTGCCTTTCAACAGTATCCTTCTTGATCAAAAGGGTATTTTTGCAATAAGCAACCGTCCTCAGGTTGAGTCATTTAGGGCAGGAATCTAACAAAGAAACGTTATCAGGAGTGACAGGGGAATGTCCTGTCCTAGCCTAACAAGCTATGGCAGCAGTGCAAAGAGATGCTCTCGGGAGACATAAGCTGTGACATCAAAGTTGTGTGAGAATCCTTTGCTTCATATTTGTTTTCTCTAATGTATTTTATTTTAAGATGAAAGTCCTCAGCTAAGGAGCTGCCCTGTTTCTCTAAGCCCTTCTTTTATGCAACGTGGCTTAGGCTACTTTCAAGGAGAATGCCATCTTCCGATGCACCGGTACTGGAACAGAGCTGAGGCTTCAGGAGGGTAGTGCATACATGTCAGTCAGAGAGTAAATATTGTCTCCCAACAGCAAGTTGAACAGACCTTTGTTTTCCTCTGCAATGCTTGTCTAAGTCTTAAGGGAGCTGTCTTTTACTGTACCAGAGTACTGAGCTTGCAGGCATAATACAAATGCCTGAAAGAGTCCAGCTTGAAGGGATAAACACGAGCAAGGGCATGCAACAAAAGGACAAAAAGCAGAAAGGTAACAAAGCTCCCAGCCCACGTCCGTTGGATATCTCCATGCAGGTGTACAAAGAGGGCTGTCTGAAGGGAGCTGGGGAGGTCAATCTCACGGATTTGACAGTAAAAACAAAACAGTCCTGGAACAAGAAAACTTTCTCGCTGTACAACGGAAACCGGGGACAACTCTTGCCTCCAAAGTTGAGAACAGCTTTCAATCAAGTCTTCAAGAGTTTTGACACAACCTGAAAAACTGGCTTTTTCTGCCCTTTCTCGACAAAACTGCTTTTCTACTCTCCCTGACAGCAGAGAGGAAGGGCTCACTCAGAAGACAATTCACCTGATCTCCTGTAGACACCTGCCGTAAGATAAGAAGAGCAGCAGCCAAGAACTCCTTTCCCTTGTTGCCTTCTCCTATGATTACAAAGAGAGCCCCTATCATAGGAGACAGATGTCTACACTGGTCATATAAATCCCACCCCAGACGTAACCAAAGACTTCTGTCTGATCAGATGCTAAGAGGGAAAGGACAACCAGAGAGATGCATTACATAGTACTAAGAAACAGTTTACCCAATAAAAGCAAAGTTTGTAGCAGCATCTTAGTAAGAAATATAGCAAAAATTTCTGTCATCCAAAGGTCTTAGAGCAAGAAATGCTGCATGCAATTAATAATATCCTCACCTGTTCTAAGGAAAAGGTTGAATTATTGGGAACCGAGGCCACCAAGATCATCTGATCTCGGAAAAACAAGAGCAGAAAACCAAGTGAAGAGTGTTGGGGCTGACTTTCAGCAGGAGATAACCTCACTTGGGAAAGTACCATGTAAGAGAAGTTCTTAGCATCCCCCAGAAGTGGAAACAGCTGTATAGTCAAACTGTGTACAAGATCATATCTGCTGCTGAAGGAAAAAGGAAGAAAAAGGATTGTGGGGGGGAGAAAAAGCTAGAAATCTTACATTCCAGTAGTGTAAGCTTTGATGACTGAAAGCGAAACCACTTGTACAGGCTAAGCAAAGAGGCTTGGCCTAGGCTGCAATCAAAGCAGAGAGGGTGAGCAGGGGCTGTAACTGCTCTGAATATCCATGCTGAAGATGTCGTATTAGCACACTTCAGAGACGTACTCAGAAAGAAGCAAAAGTCATCCCAAATTCTTTTGCCTAGCACATCACATTGCAATTTTGCCCACCAAAGGAACCAAAGGAACAAAGTAAGATTCTTTGGTGCAGATATGATTTTATGCCCAATTCACATGTGTGAATTGTAATAAAACTTCACTGTACTAAAAGGTCAAGTCATGACGGATCAGGGCTACAGTCACCTCTAGTGAAGCTTGGTAAGGAAACACTCCTCATGGGACAGTGATCCCCTGCTATCAGAGGGAATGTCCACCCAGCTGCTCATCATCCCTAGCCATATTTTAAACCATTTCCCAATTTCAACCTAATTTATCCAAGGGTTGATATCTAAAATCCAAATCCTGAAGGTTACATGAAAAACATCAGCAGCTGAGGAAAAGAAAAATCAGAATTAGCAGCTTTCAGATAGAAAGCGGTTATAACTTGGACATGTATTCATGACATGCACCAAAAGCAGAGAGTTTAGTTCTCTAAAGCAACTGTGCTTTTCTTCCCCACCCTCTAAGCTGCATACAGAAGTCTGGGGATGACAGCAAGAGAAATGCGGATAAAACAAATTCTGATCTGGCTTTTTGCAGCTTTAGATACACTGCACTGCTCTGTGATCTGTGGTGGTAGCCACGACTCCAAAGGAAAAGAAAGCTGAAAAACAAAAAGGTCCCACCGGGATCACACACGGCGCTACTCAGTTCAATTACTTATTAAAGCACTGACAGAGCGTGGACTTTTTCAGCACATTACTTATTCAATCAGAGCTCCAGCTCTCTCAGACCGATCCCTTAAGAAAACCCAAGCATCTTTCCCTGTTTGTTTCCAGTTGCATCACAAAAGACTTTAAAGACTTCAGGCTGCCAAGAAAAGTGTCTCTGGGTCACGGTACACCAAGAGCTTGTGGGCGAATCCTCTGCAGCTGATTGACTGACGAGGGCACAGGAGCATCGAGCTAAGGAAGCTGCTCGGATTTTTCCATGTAACTCCACGACCCACCTGCAACCTAGAGGGGCTCTGCTCCTGCCAGGTGGGAGCTGTGGATCAGACAGCACCGAACAACTTCCTTGTGGGTATCAAGTTTGTTTGTTTGTTTGTTTGTCCAGGAGGTGAGATCAATCTTGCATACAAGTTCCAGCAGATTAATCTGGACTGCGAATAGCTCAGCAGGTCTTTAAACACAGAAGCTAGCCTTTCCTCTAGACCAGGTGGGGATACCTTGTGGCTAACCTTGAAGAACAGCAAGGTCCCTTGTTGCTAACCTTGAAGGTCCCTTGAGATGGAGGGAAGGCATCAATCCACAAAATATGTTGAGGTAGAATACACTGACTTTAGATTTGTGCTCACTAAGATGTTAATTAACTGGGTAACCTCTTTACTCCTTCCAGCCAGAACAAATGAGGTAGAGAAGCTGGCAAAATGAAAACAAAACAAACAAAAAAACACTTGATTTTGGAAACTAAAGTGCACCAGTCTTCTATCACTGGGAGCTCCTTTACAGGGATGTACACATGAGAGCAAGAAACCTGTGGTTTCTTGAGAGGCTAATGTGCATTTCTAGGAAAGACAAAAATAAAACAGTGGTAGAAGTCTTCACCAAGGGAAAATCATGTTCGACCAAACTCGTAGCCTTCTATGATAGCATCACCAGCTGGGTAGATGGGGGGAGAGCAGTGGATGTCATCTACCTTGACTTTAGCAAGGCTTTTGATACTGTCTCCCAGGACATCCTGCTAGCACAGCTGAGAAAGTGTGGGATAGATGAGTGGAGAGTAAAGTGGGTTGGGAACTGGCTGACCAGCAGAGCTCAGAGTGTTTTATTGACGGGCAACATCAGTGTGCCCTGCACAATGCCACTGCTGCCTCACTAGAGCCGTTTGCATGCTCCGATGGTACAAACGTGCCTCTTGGAGGGCTGGGGGGCAAGGCGAGGCAGAGCTCGAGGTGGTGTCAGGGAGGCCTCGTCACTCCTGCAAGGCCCAGCGCCATGCCTCGGCCGTGGGAGGCCGGCATTGCCCTGCAGCCTCCTGGTGCCCACTGGGTGTCACAGCTCCATGCTGCCTAGCAACAAGCGCCAGCGGCGTCACGATTGGCTACGCCCAGAGGTGCCAAGGCAGGCAGCCAATGGGGTGGCGCCTGGCTGTGAGGGAGCAGAGGTGTCACAGGGCAGGGCAGGTGACATGGGGCTGGGTGTGCCGGGGCTGCGGCACTCCGGCGATGGCGGCGCGCAGGCGAGGTGCAGCCCATGGGCTGCTTGTGGCCCCTGAGGAGTGCTACGGGGGGCAGATCCTTGTGCTTCCTTCACCGTGTTTCCCCTGAGGATGTCTTCATCATGCAGCTTTTGGGGTTCTCCACATCACGTTTCCTCTGAGGAGTGCTTCATCATTCTGCTTTTCACGTTTTCTTCACTGTAGCACTTGAGGAGCCATTTTTCGTGGAGCTTTTCATGCTTTCTTCACCTTGTGGTCCCTGAGGAGTTCTTCATCGTGCAGCTTGTGGGGTTCTCTTCACTTTGGGACCCCGGAGGAGTGCATCATCATGCAGATTTTTTGGTGTTTTCTTCACTGAGGCCCTGAGGAGTTCATTGTGCAGCTTTTGGTATTTTCATCACTACGACCTTGAGGAGTTCTGCACCGTCCAGATTTTGGGGTTCTCTTCACCATGGT